>NC_090784.1:4740000-5002500 GCF_040054535.1 Antennarius striatus | reverse complement strand
ATCATCATGTCAAGAACTACTCGTTGAGTTTTCAGTGGTTGGTTGGACATACTGATGTATGTTATGTGAAGGAATTATAACTTTCTGTTAATGTGTAGATAACCCGGGCTAATTAAAATGTTTATATTATGGCATATTAAATAATAGTCAACCTGTGTTTTGTTTGTTTGCGCCCCCTAGTGTCACATTTATAGAAGGCACAGTGACCAGTCTGCAGGAGGAGGATGACTGTGTAACTGGAATCCAGTACAGAGATAAAGCAACTGGAGACGTGAAGGTGAGAGGAGGAAACGCTCCTGCACAGCTTTACGGAGACAAACAGAATGTTTAATGATCAATGTTTAATGTGTTCTGTAGGAAATACAAGCAGCACTGACGATAGTGGCCGATGGATGTTTCTCCAAATTCAGAAAGAGTCTGGTCCCTGGGAAGGCTCACACTTCCTCTCACTTTGTTGGATGTCTCATGAGGGTAAACATCACCCACTGTGGCTCCTATGATTACACTGCACCGAATGTATTGGAATTACTTTACGATACTCTGAAGCTGATGCAATGAGTCAAATGAACCTTTTTTTTAACATAATATAATCAGCAATTGATTTGATTGAAATAGTTTTTGTCGGTTTTTCAGTCAATCAACTTTCAGACTTTTTAGGTAAAACAGTTCATTGCCTATATGAGGAAATAATCAGCGTATTTATTAATAATGGAAGAAAATCTGTACATACAATCTTTAACCAGTCATCACAATGTTTATCTCCAGGACTGTCCCCAGTTTAAAGCCAACCACGCCGAGCTGGTGTTGGCCAATCCGAGCCCGATTCTCATCTACCAGATTTCTTCGTCACAGACCAGAGTACTGGTGGACATCAGGGGAGAGATGCCTCGCAACCTCCCAGAGTACATGGCCGAGAAGATTTATCCACAACTACCAGGTAAGAGATGGACACATCATTTTTGAAATCTGAAATCTGTTGCCAATGTGAAATGGCCTTTTGTAGCATCACATAGTTTATAAAAGGTTCTTTTGAATCACCCACCACCTTCCTCTGGAAACAGAGATACTAGGCATCATCGCGGGTCATCATAAATCCAGACTCCTGTCTGTGCTGTACGGCTGAGAAAGTTAAAAAGAAGGATCTGACATTCACAGTTCAGTCTGTTATTCATCTGAATATCAGAGCCACATTATTAAAGCAGCAGCTCTGGTAACCCAGACAGAGGTCCAGCAGGTCCAGTCACACTGACACCAATAGATGCACATCCACAAACTAAAGGAAGCCTTTTCTTATCTGCACCTTTGGGTTTCAGTCACACGTCCTGTATCTTATCTAATATCTTCCTTTCTTTCTTTCCTCCAGAGCATCTGAAGGAGTCTTTCATGGAGGCGCTGCAGAATGATCGGCTCAGGTCCATGCCTGCCAGCTTCCTCCCTCCCTCACCCATCAACAAGTCAGGTACTGAAGTCCCATTGGCTGTTAGAGATGACCTGGAGGAATCCATTGAACAGATTACAGCCTGTGTGCAGGACAGAAATGTACTGTAACAATGAATATATACGGTATATACATACATATATACACATGTATAAACATATGTGTGTATAAAGACTGAAAACAGCCAAATCTGGCTTGTCAAAAGACATTGTACTTGATTAATTCACAAAAATCAACTGTAAATCTGAAGTTTTACAAATATGCAGTATGTATATCACTGTGGAAGCATCTAAAAAAAAAAAAGCGGAGAGAAATGTTGACGTGTTGAACTGGAGGACTGGGGAGGAAACAGCTTGTGTGTTTGAGTTGAGAACAAACAGCAGCCTGTGGTTTGCAGGGGTGCTTCTCCTGGGCGATGCGTACAACATGAGGCATCCTCTGACGGGAGGGGGGATGAGCGTGGCTCTGAATGACGTGGGCATCTGGAGGAGTCTGCTGAAAAACATCCCAGATCTGTACGATGATAGCGCCATGCTACAGGTGAGCACAGGGTCTCTACCTAACTGTATCCATAGCAACAATTCGTAGACCCTCTCCTAATTGGGATTGAAACACTGTTACATTAAATTGTTATAAAGAATGTATTAAAATGAGCCCAGTGTAAGTGGCTGCCAGGAGCTTCATTGACTGTAGCTCTGCATCACATTGGCCTTGTTCTATTTTTCCCTCTGCTGTGGTGAGAGACTGCAGACCAGTCCGTTCAATTACACTCTGCTCTCTCCTCTCAATAGGCAAAGAAAAAATTCCACTGGGAACGCAAGTCATCACATTCTTTTGTGGTGAATGTGTTGGCCCAGGCCCTGTACGAACTGTTTGCAGCCACTGACAGTAAGTCTCTGCCAGCTGATGGAAAACAATGACAGCCGTCTTTAGTGTTTTATACAAACTGGATATCATTTCAACAGTTTATGGTCACGTTGCCTCTCACGTCCATGTGTTCCGCATCATGTTCACCAGATTCCCTCCATGAGCTGAGAAAAGCCTGCTTCCAGTACTTCAAGCTGGGTGGGGAATGCATTGCTGGGCCGATTGGACTCCTCTCAGTGTAAGCAGCTAATAACCCAAAAATATACAGCACCCACAAAAATCCTCTACCTGGTGTTAGTGGAATAGTTTGACCTTTAGAGAATGATGGGAATATTATATGAATATTAATTCAATTCTGTGGTGTGTATAAAAAGCTACAGCCAGCTAAGGATAAATATTTGAAACGGAAAACGTAGTTCTTTTCTAAAATCTACCGACAGTAAAATATGACTGAAACAAGTCAAAAAATGTGACGCAAAACCTCCTGAAGGGTTACAACATGTTTGTTCGTCACATTAATTCGCAAATAAGATTGTGAATGATTTGCTTGTTAATTGGTGAATTTTATGTGCAGGTAGAAATTAACTTAAGAAAAAAAAAAGGCTAAGTGCTTCACCAGGTTTCAATTTTTTAATGCTAAGCTAAAGATAACCTGTTAACTCCATATAAAAGGTAAATATTGCTGTTTCCTATTTTCTTCAGGTCAAGATTTGGCGGTAGCTCAGCTAGCTGGATGTAGTTTCGTAGTTACCGCATGAGCTTAGTATTTATGACAAGAATTAGATCAACATTGAGAACATGAAAACAAAGCCCAAAATAATATGAGAAGAAAGTGGTATAACAAAAAGAATAAGTTCACTCAAAAGAGTTATCACAAGAAAAGTTATTTCCTAGTTTTAACTCATGTATTGGATGAAGAATATCAGCAGAGTGTCATCAGCATCAAAAAGAGGAACCTGGAGCATCTTGTCAAGCTTTATTTCAGGTTTGACAAAAAAAGTCGTAATGAACAGACTGATTCTGTTCTAATGAATGAACTACATGGAACTGTAGTTATCATTTTACTTTGAGTTTATCTCATATTTCAGATTAATTATTGATTTTTCTTTGTTTTTTAATTTTTGTCACTTGTTGAGAGTAGGTTAGCATATTTCCAAAAATGACCCAATTCCCTTTCATAAAACGTGACAAATAATAAACTTTATTTGATAATGACATGCTTTTTTCCAGGTTGTCTCCCAAACCCATGACCCTCATTGGTCACTTCTTTGCTGTGGCGCTGTACGCGATCTACTTTAACTTCAAGTGCGAGTCGTGGAGCACCAAACCGCGAGCGCTGCTCAAGAGTGGAGCCATCCTTTACCGGGCCTGCACCGTCATGTTTCCTCTCATCTACTCTGAACTCAAGTACCTGGTGTACTGACGAGCACCGCACCAGGACACAACGCTTGCTTTTAATTTGGGCGTATTATACAACAACGCATTAAACCGATTATTCAATAATGTGGAGTTATTCCTGCCAAACAGCACAGCCATGTGGAACATGGCATCTGAAATTTGAGCTTGCAATAGATTTGCAATATTTTACTACTGTTGTAACTACTGAGTGCTTTATTTAATATGGGGACTTCATTCAGTTGGAAGCAGTGACGTTGGGATGAAATAAAATAAACTGTCCTGGGAACCCAAAAGAATTCCTGTGAAATCACGTCCCGTCTTCCTGTCCTGTCCACACGTTGTGCTGATGGACTTTTTTTGTGACACATTTTCATTTGTGCAACTGGTGTGTCCAACATGCTGACAGAATACAACCCGAGGATGATCCCATTGACTGCTTCAACCCCGCGAAGAGCTGCCACAGGTTGTCGCTGGGGGGGGGGGGGTTTGGGTTAGACCTCTTACTGGAGGAATCATCACGTCCCATGATGCTCAGGGGTCCAGTTCTGTGTGCCTGCAGTGAATTTGATGGCCTTTCAATAAATGATGACAATTCTCTTCTGTTTCCTCGTCTGTGTTGCAGACTTCTTTGAATGATTTGCACCGTTGCAGTTATTTGTATTGATCATCTGACACTAGTCGGCATACAGAGAGCAGTGAATGGGCCCCAGTGGCAGTACGTAAATTAGTTTTCTGCCAAGTGTCTGAATTGCTGGTCCATCTGTAACACATATAACCATTAGAAACCATTAGATGGAGCTCACTCCCAGCAGAAGGAGGAACGGAGGCCCAGTTCATTATAGAGCACCTCACAGTTAGACTGTCAGTGGGCTGGATTATGTTACACCACAGCCAGGAGCAGGAAACTGGAACATGATTAATTGCAAAGATTGTTGTATTTTCAGAATAAGTTTACAGTCTTTTCTAAGTGGGTTGGTTTTAATAACGTAGACTCTGACGCTCATAATTTTGTTTTAATGCACCTGTTCAGTCATCGCAGTAGGGGCCATGTTAAAATACCTAGCTGAGCGACATTAGAAAAAGAACTGCCTCACGTCAGATTTGACTTAAAAATATGAATGTTACGTACAAAAATAAGTTTTTAAAATAGCTTATGCTGTAGCTATGGTAACTGATAATCATCAGAGGATTTTCCTTATTTTCTTTAAAGCAGAGATCCAAAGGTGAAATAATGTTTATGAATTTTAAAAAAAGTTCTGTCAGCATGACTGAACTAATATTAATAACTTGACTTCTCAATCACAATCCTATAAGAATGGGAAAGAAGGAACAGTAATTCACTGTAACGCATATATACAATGTGTTCCAGTTTATATAATGTATGCAACACATTGGCGTTTAGATGTAGAATTGTGTTTTAGAGAAAAAATGGCTTCTTAGCCAAACCAGTCACTCCTAACTTTAAGTTACTAAATTTTAAATGAACACTTTCACTATGAGTCATTGGAATCAAATATTAAGGTACTCTTTATCAAATAAATATGAAATGATAAATTGTTTTACATTAAAAAAAATATTAAAATCTAACATTTTTGAAAAAACATTCCAGAGCATTTTTTTCCAATTATGTCATATTATACTTCGACATTTCCACTTATTTCTTGTCTTTAATCCAGCAAGCTAGTTAATGTGTGGCCACTGTGCCGATTAAATACAATCAGAACAGCATCAGTGACAAATCATTTTTATTTTCTGTAACAATTACTTTATAATGGCTTTATGAAATACGTATTAATGATTAACAACCCTGTATGTTCATGTTTACCAAAAATTAAATCAAGTATTCACTATTTGGCTGAACGTAGCCGCAAGAGGGCACAAGCCAGTGTCTTATTGTGCCGGCCCCAAGCCCGGATAAATACAGAGGGTTGCGTCGGAAGGGCATCCAGCGTAAAACTTTTGCCAAATCAAACATGCGAATCAAACCTATGACTTCCATACCAGATTGGTCGAGGCCCGGGTTAACAACGACCGCCATCAGCGCTGTTGACCTACAGGGCGCCGGTGGAAATTGGATTACTTTTGGTCGAAGAAGGAGAGGAGGAAAGTGCGTTCGCACGAAGAAAGAGAAGAGGAAAGCCAAGAGTATAGACTAAGAGTAGGGATGTTGAATGTTGGAACTATGACAGGAAAAGGTAGAGAGTTGGTTGATATGATGCAGAGGAGGAAGGTAGACATACTGTGTGTCCAGGAGACCAGGTGGAAAGGTAGTAGTGAGTTTAGGAGCAGGGTTCAAGTTGTTCTGTCATGGTGTAGATGGGAACAGAAATGGAGTAGGAGTTATCTTGAAGGAGGAGTTTGTTAGGAATGTCCTGGAGGTAAAAAGAGTGTCGGATAGAGTGATGAGTCTGAAGCTAGAAATAGAAGGTGTGATGTTCAACGTTGTTAGTGGGTATGCTCCACAGGTAGGATGTGAGCTGGAGGAGAAGGAGAAATTCTGGTTGGACCTTGCTGAAGTGATGCAGAGCATGCCTAGAAGTGAGAGAGTTGTCATTGGTACAGACTTCAATAGACATGTTGGTGCAGGAAACAGAGGTGATGAGGAGGTGATGGGCAGGTTTGGTATCCAGGAGAAGAACGCAGAAGGACAGATGGTAGTTGACTTTGCAAAAAGGATGGAAATGGCTGTAGTGAATACTTTCTTCCAGAAGAGGCAGGAACATAGGGTGACTTATAAGAGTGGTGGTAGGAGCACACAGGTAGACTACATCTTGTGTAGACGGTGTAACCTGAAGGAGATCAGTGACTCCAAAGTAGTGGTGAGAGTGTAGCCAAACAGCATAGGATGGTGGTGTGTAGGACGACTCTGGTGGTGAGGAAGATAAAGAGAACAAAGGCAGATCAGAAAACAAAATGGTGGAAGCTAAAAAGGGAAGAGTGTTGCATGACTTTTAGGAAGGAGTTAAGACAGGCTCTGGGTGGTCAGGAGGTGCTTCCAGATGATGTGATCAGGGAGATAGGTAGGAGAGTACTTGGTGTGTCACCTGGAAGGAAAGTAGATAAGGAGACCTGATGGTGGTGGAATGAGGAGGTACAGGAGTATATACAGAGAAAGAGGTTAGCTAAGAGGAAGTGGGACACTGAGAGGACTGAGGAGAGTAGACAGGAGTACAGGGAGATGCAGCGTAAGGTGAAGGTAGAGGTAGCAAAGGTCAAACAAAGGGCTTATGATGACTTGTATGCTAGGTTAGACAGTAAGGAGGGAGAGACTGATCTATACAGGTTGGCAAGACAGAGAGATGGGAAGGATGTGCAGCAGGTTAGGGTGATTAAGGATAGGGATGGAAGTCTATTGACAAGTGCCAGTAGTGTGATGGGAAGATTGAGAGAGTACTTTAAAGAGTTGATGAACGTGGAAAATGAGAGAGAACAATGACTAGAAGAGGTGACTTGTGGACCAGGATGTAGCAAAGATCAGTCAGGACGAATAGTGGAAAGGCAGTCGGTCCTGATGATATACCTGTAGAGGTTTGGAAGTGTCTAGGAGAGGTGGCAGTTTCTGACTGGGTTGTCCAACAGGATCTTAGATAGTGAGAAGATGCCTGTGGAATGGAGGAAAAGTGTGCTGGTGCCCATTTTTAAGAACAAGGGAGATGTGCAGAGTTGTGGCAACTACAGAGGAATAAAGCTGATGAGCCATACAATGAAGTTATGGGAGAGAGTAGTGGAAGCTAGACTAAGGGCAGAAGTGAACATTTGTGAGCAGCAGTATGGTTTCATGCCAAAAAAGAGTACTACAGATGCAGTATTTGCTTTGAGGATGTTGATAGAGAAGTACAGAGAAGGCCAGAGGGAGCTGCATTGTGTTTTTGTAGATCTGGAGAAAGCTTATGACAGGGTGCCCAGAGAGGAACTGTGGTATTGTATGAGGGAGTCTGGAGTGGGAGAGAAGTATGTTAGAGCGGCGCAGGACATGTATGAAGACTGTAAGACAGTGGTGAGGTGTGCTGTAGGTGTGACAGGAGTTCAAGGTGGAGGTGGGACTACATCGGGGATCAGCTCTGAGCCTTCTTATTCGCTATGGTGATGGACAGGCTGACAGACGAGGTTAGACAGGAATCTCCACAGACTATGATGTTTGCAGATGACATTGTGATCTGCAGTGAGAGCAGGAAACAGGTGGAGGAGAAGCTAGAGAGGTGGAGGTTTGTCCTGGAAAGGAGAGGAATGAAGGTTAGCCGCAGTAAGACAGTACATGTGTGTGAATGAGAGGGACCCAAGTGGAAGAGTGAGGTTACAGGGAGAAGAGATCAAAAAGGTGGAGGATTTTAAGTACTTAGGCTCAACAGTCCAGAGCAATGGAGAGTGTGGAAAAGAGGTGAAGAAGGGTGTACAGGCAGGATGGAACGGGTGGAGAAAAGTGTCAGGTGTGATGTGTGATAGAAGAGTTTCAGCTAAAATGAAAGGAAAGGTGTACAAAACTGTGGTGAGACCAGCGATGTTGTTTGGTCTAGAGACAGTGTGACTGAGGAAAAGACAGGAGACAGAGCTGGAGGTAGCAGAGATGAAGATGCTGAGGTTCTCTCTGGGAGTGACCAGGAAGGATAGGATCAGGAATGAGTACATCAGAGTGACAGCACATGTTAGAGGTTTTGGAGATAAAGTCAGAGAGGCCAGACTGAGATGGTTTGGACATGTCCAGAGGAGAGATAGTGAATATATTGGTAGAAGGATGCCGAGTTCTGAACTGCCAGGCAGAAGGCCTAAGGGAAGACCAAAGAGGAGGTTTCTGGATGCAGTGAAAGTGGACATGAAGGTAGTTGGTGTGAGACAAGAGGGTGCAAAGGACAGGGCTAGATGGAGGCAATTGATTTGCTGTGGTGACCCTTGAAGGAAAAAGCCGAAAGGAAAAGAAGATTCACTATTTGGTTGTATGTGGTACACATTGTGAAGCACCCAGTAGCTAACAGTGGTGTGATTTCAAGTGTTGGACCCCGACTCACGTAATTTCTATTAGCCCAGAAAACATCCCTAGTTTGCCCCGACTTAAATGGTTTTGTGATATATTCATATAATTATCGCTATCCATCCATCCACACATACACAGAAACAAACACATATAAAGAGATCACAAACCTAGTCATATCCCAGGTTTCAACAATTTATTCCTCTTTATTGTTATTTATACATCACTGGTACATTGTATTGTGGTGAAATAATTGGAAGAATTATCCATATTTTTCTTTGTGACGCTCCACAAGGACACAAATACTGGTGTGGAAGACCAGAAAGGGGGGGGGGGGCAGCTCCTCGGGGACTTTAGGTACTGTACATGGCCCTTTGCTCTCCATCATGTGCCTGTCAGAGGTAAGCCTGCCTGCATACCTACCTGCACCTACTGAAACCCACCTGACAGCCACATGACAGCCTGCCGCTGTCAGGCCATGTTCAGCCCCCCTTTCTATAAGAGCAATCCTCCTTTTTAGACACAGAGCATTAGGGCGGACCCTTAATGATATTGGTAGCAGCAAGCCTTCTACTAACAGTTAACGTCTTAATGATCTAAACAAAGAAGTACTGTACAGCTACTGCTAAGAGAATATAAGAACCTGGCCATAACGCTTTACACCAGATTAAAGTGCTAGAAGCAACCCACCAATCCACACTTTATTATATATTTATATATATATATATTTATATAGCATTATGTGTGAGTCGATTATATATACATAATATATATATTATATATATATAAACAAATCCATTATTTTAACATTAATTTACAGGATAATATACATTATATTGTAACAGCTGAAATATCAGCACAAATAGATCACTGTCACACTTAACAGCAAAATATATATGATTATATAAAATCATATATAATCATATATACCAATATATAATTGTCATATATGCATGTAAAACTGTTAACCACGTCTCAGGCTTTTCCAATTATACCAAGAAAAGCTGTTGTGTATCAAGACGTAAAAGCTTTACAAGTTTCTCTCTTGAAAGAGCGACAGGCGGCCAAAGTGCCTCGACCTGCGGGTATCTGAGGTCACAGGACAGTTATTTGCATATTCCACAAATCTATTGCAACACGTTACTGTCTACGAACAGTACAGCCAGCATCCCGCGACAGGAGCTGGTGTTAGCTGGACTCACACATACACCCACTGAACAGAACATTACGATGATGGGTGATCTGATTATAGCTGTGTGCTTTCGGATGGTGTGCTATGACAGTGAACAATAGGACGACTACAATACACAATACTCTATAGCTTGGCCTCAGAAGACAACCCAACAGTGTACTGCAGAAAGACCAACCCCCTCGCTCCAGCCAGTATCCCTTCTTTGAGTTAGGCGTCATCGTCACCTGCTACCCAATTTCATTTATCAGCGTTCTACGTTAAACCACACCTTCAGCTCCACACTCCACCATAACCAAGAGTAATGGAATGTATTCAGCTTTTGTCTCGTTTAATCCCTGCTAACTGGGTCTCTCTGTCGAGGCAGACAGCACAGTGAGTAACATCCTATCCAATGAGCAAACTTCTAGGGGTTCTGACAGGATGCCTGGGCCTCCTGGAGGTTCTGTAAAATCCACATCGGGATCCAGTATGGCAGTTCTCCTCGCAGCAGTCCCAAACCTCAACCGCCATCATCTTCACTACCTCTCAGGTGAGAGGAGTTCCGATGGTCGTTTCCGTTTCCCAACATCCGATGGTCCCCCCACTCTGCTTCCCTCTTCCCATCCCCTTGATACAACCACATCTTCCCATCTCTTGCACCGATTTACAAACTCCCCCTACTCTGAAAAGACGCTGCACAAGGATGTAACAAGATACACACAAAGGTCATTTTTCACAAAGAAAAAAAGCTCTGTAATAATTGCAGTAGTAATGCACAACAAGCATCCGATAGTTGGCTTTCTGCCGGGGGAGTCCTGGTGATGTGCAGTTAGGTTTGGGACATTGCCATTGTTCTAAAGGACGAGGACTCCTCCATTTGCCCTTTGCAGGACGTGTTTTTCCCTGTGTTGCATTGTTTAGTTACTCAAAAGCCCAGATCTCTATGTCCTGCACATAGAAATCCTCCTTTTTTGAGAGCATGGGGTTCCCAAATGTTTTACAGGAGTGACTCCTGCCATGGTAGAGATCTCCGTCCAGCCACAAACCAAACTCACCGCTGTGGAAAAACAGAGCAAACGGTTTTCAGAGGGTGGCCTCATTCTCTCAAAACAGATTGAAGCTAACATCGTTTGTCTGCTTCCTAAATAGCATTATTTTACCCATTGAGCTAACGCTGAACTATGTACTCAAATTCAAAGGTCATGTGATGAGAGCATGAGAAGCAACTAGGTCTCACCTCCCTCCACCGAAAGCTAACGAGTCCATATCCCCTTTGATGAAGAACATGTTGTCGCCGGTCCATTTGAACACCTGTTGCAGACACAACAGAGTACACACTATTGAGAAGATATTTCATGACATATTAGATGTTTACATAATCTAACATTCTCTGTTCATCCGCCTATACTCGGTTGAAACAGGACAGGCTTGTGTTTACCTCACAGGGACAATGCAGAACTGTGAGACGACTGACAAAAGCCTCTGACGCAAACACAGTGAAGGGCAATCATTCAGTTCAATAAACATTTTTAATTAATGAGATTAAAGCTGTGACTTTTGTGATGGGCAGGAGTGGCTTTTTAAAACAATGTCTTTAACCACTGGACTTGTTAGTTAGAAAAGTCAACACAAACACAGAAGGAGGCTGTGGGTACAACATAAGAGAATTTGTGATGCTGCCTGTTAAAGTTCCTGTTGGTGGAAACACCAGAACATTCCAGTGAAACCAGGTGCAGTCAGGAGTCACTTTTATTCCACTTGACTCAATGTGACCTGCATTGAATAAATTTATCTTGCAAAACAAGAGCATAGTCAAGGAAAGGTGTTATGATAGAAATTAAGTTAAAAAAAAAACCTGAACTTTGACAACAGACCCTTCATGAGACAGTCAGGAACACCATGGAAACCCAGAAATATATCTTACAATGGCAAATAAGGTAATTCAAAAGCTGTTCTTTCACATAATCTGATCTATATCCTATTCTTGTGAAAGACTGTTCAGAAAATCAATTAATGAGAAAAAAACTCATACAACATACAACTATAATCATGTATAAAAGCAGCCTCTATGCACCTCTGTGGTCAGTTTAGTTATATTTCATAAATAAAAAGATTAGAATAGACGCTAAGATTGAATTAAACATACAATTATTTTTTCCATTAAATCTATGAGTGTTCATGTAGCAGCCCCTTTGCTGGTGAGTCTGGATAAAGTGTGTGTGTCCCGTAATGCTGAATTTAGAGCCTTTTTTAACCACTGCTGCCAAGCTTTGGACGTAATATTGACAAAATTACATCAGAACGTTGATTCAGTGGATGTATTAGCAAACAGTGGCTTATATGAATACCTATCAGATAAGAAGCAGCATTAGCATTCATAGATCTTTCCTGTCTCCACTACCTCAGGAAAAATTCATCCCAGCCTCTTTACTGAAAAGAGCGGTTTAGTAATACGACAGAGCTACAGCAGTCAAGTCTTGTCTCACAATAAAGCAAGTAAAATCATCAAAAGTTCACTAAAGCTGCTGATGCTGGGAGATAATTCCCCACCAATACACATTAGATCTACTGTCACACAAACACGGTGGTGCAGCATGAAGACCCATCAGTTCTGCTTTATATCCTGTTACCAGGAAGTAGACTTTATATTAGCAGAACTTCATAGCTAAATGTGAAACAGTAGGATGAGATCTGTTTGGTTTTTTTTGTTTTTAAATCTTATCGAAACCCATAGACCCCAGATACGATTACGATCGTCTGGTCAACGAGAAAATAGATGGACGGATGGATGGTAACCCAACATGTTCAAAGTGAAGGAGGTAGGGTACCTCAAACTCTGGATTGAAGGTGAAGAGGAAGGTCTCTCCTGTGCCATAGAAGCCATCGCTGACTTTAAAGGGCTCAGATGCCAACGCACCAAACACCTGGAAACAAAGAGACATCAACACCCAAACAAAGAGACATCAACACACACCCCTACACTCAGCATGACGATCACAAACACTGTACGACTGTCTGCTGCATCAACAGCTCACCTGGCCATCGCTGTCTTTGATCACCATGAGCACTGGGGTGTCTTGGCCCTGCATGGCTCTGTACAGAGTCTTAATACTCATGCCATGCTTTGAGGTGCCGAAGGCCAGCGTCCACGGATACCCAATGGTCCGTGGTGGGAGATTCTTGGCAAGCTGCATGTGGGATAAGGAGAATGAAAAAAAAAAGAAATCAAACATAGAAAGGCCAGAGCCACCAATGCTCAATTACATCTGTGGTGACCTTTTAACACTGTCTGATGTTTAAAAAAAAAAAAAAACCAAGGCTCTGAACCCAGAGCTCTCTCAAGAGAGGTCCAGAGCCTGCCACTGACAGACTGGGGGATTAACAGTGGCGTTTGGTGCACAGGGAGATAAAAACCACAAAGGCGTTGGAGCAGCGGTGCAGTGCTCCATGTTAATAGAGGGACAGAACAGACACACACTAAAATATGACACATTTTTTACAGCATGCTGCCTCATTTCTTCTTCATAGAACAAAGGCCATTAAATGTGCTCCTCTCTCTCCTAGTCTTTTTGCTTTTCTTCTGTTGGTTCAGCATATTTTCCAGTCATGTGATCATCAAGCTGGAGACGAGCCACAGAGGAGACGAAGAGTAGCCGGGCTGGATCTCCAACTCTGTTTTCAGGTGATAAAAGCAAGCCGCTTATTGGCAATCTAGTGGCCAACGGGCCAACTGGGACTCATTTGGAGCCACACATGTGTTTTACACCACATCTCCAACAGCACGCAAATTTTGTGATTCAGAAACGTTTCAAGTAAGATAAGCTCTTTGAACATACTGTTCTTAAGAGACAAGCTGTCACCTTTCATTCTACAAAACCACAATCGGACAGTTGGAGGAGTCTGCTTCATTCTTTGCTGTAAGGAGTCATTTAAAGGATCCTCTTCCCTGCAAAATATTATTCTTCCTGCTGAACGTATTGCTCTACCTGTCAAACAATGTTTGCAGATGGCAGATGTGCAAACACTATAACCAGAGAAAACACTTATTGCTCCAACACATGGTTGACAAGTAATCCTTAAGTAATCCGCTCAAAAAGGATGTGATTTACATACATCAAATTTGAAAGTGAAATGATTACTAAGTCCTCAGGCTTTGCATGTCATCATTCCAGACAGGCACATGACATGTAGATTACGTCTGGGATGGAAAAAGTACATTTAAAGGATGAAGCTAACTTACTTTTAAAAATATTTTTCTTATTGGAAACAAATCACATGAAAAGATTAAACCCAATAACACGTTATTCTAATTCTAGCATTCATATTCAAGAGTGGTGAGCCACAAAGCCCACTGCTTCACACGGAAACCTATACCTTTAAAAACACAGAAGAAATTCATTTGTACATTTCATTTCGGTAATACGCAGGTAATATTCTTGTGTCGTGTCCTGTTTGTACCTTCTCTATCTGGTCAGCTTCCAGGAGATCACTGGCTTCTCTGAGGTTGGGTTTGAATGTTTCGAGCTCCAGCTCTGTCTTGATGGAGGCACCATGCTTTGAGTTCACCTCTTCCTTAGTGGTGATCTACAGGTATAAATAAATGTCAGATGTGTATACACAAAAGGACAAGAGAAGTGAAACTTCTACTGGCTGGGTTCATTTATAGCTTCTGGAATCAATCTAAACATCAATTTAGCGCAACATCAGGTCGGGGACAAGAGAGATAACTCATGAAACTGAGAAGTATGGGTACCAAATGCAACGATCTGAGGCTGAGATTTTTTTTCCAAGTTAGACTGACAAAGTGTAGCTTCAGCAAAGATTTAGCTATTAGGAACTGACAGAAAAAAAGATAAATGAGATTAGAGCTACCATTAACTACAATCAAACTTACACAAAAGCTGTGACCTTAAACACAACAACACTGCTGTCTCCATATAAATATAGCAACACTGATATTCCAGCAATTTTGTTATGGCAGATGAAAATGTTACTGCCACTCTGCAATGCCAGATTACAGAGATAAAACTAACAGGGCGAACAGAGACCCTCTTTGAGAGAGGAGAATGGAAAGTAAAATGAAATTCAACCCAGTTAATAATTTGCACTCCACTGTGACTTTTCTCTGTTCATTTGAACGGTTTGGGTTCTTCATCTTTGATAACACAGGCTGATTGTTGAGCGCTTTCCCACCAGTGGATGGGATGCTCTCATGTTTCGCTTGTCATTTAAACAGGACCTTCCTGTATTGTTGTTAGAAAACATTGTTTAGAGAGAATCTTACCTCCACCCTCTCACAAACACACCATCCCTTTGTCCATGGAGCCATTCCCGCTCAGGGCATATTGTTAACATTCAACTAATTTGCACATCAATGACAAATTTAGATATCCATTTGTTATTGGCCTACATCAAACCCTCATATCTGTAAACAGAAAGTAATAACCACCTTTTAACCAGACTGAGGGGACACACACCAAACATAATGAAAACACAAAAAGTTTAAGAAGGAAACCCTGGTATGGGGAGATAAGACTGCCGTCACATGACAACTTTATCACTCCAAAAAAGACAAGGCCAATAGGCGTTCTCTAAAAACTCCATAGAAGGCTTTTAAGTTGAACACTTGAGACAAATTCCATCGTACCAAGTTTCTAATAGGTTCTATGACACCAAACTCTAATAAAATAGGACTATGTGGAACGTGTCACTGAAGGTAGAATGCAACTGCAGCTAAGCTGATATTATTGAGCCTGGAAGACCATGTTGGTGTAGATAGCAGCAGAGCTGGACAGAGCGGTGGAGGGGGATTCAGGGGAGGTCAGGGCACCTGTAGTCGTTTGCAGAGTGAACGCAGATCTTCACTGTTTAGCGCATCGATCCGACGGTGGTACTCCGTCAGAGACACTACCTGGTAGTACAAAGACAGGAACAGGAGGAACATAAAACTCTACCAGATTCAAAGATGGCCATGGGAAGGAAAGGTTGAGGTCTGAACGATATTATGTGCACTATGTAGTTGTATTCCAACAAGAATAATGGTGTCACGTACAGTAAGTGAAACAATCTGAGTGAAATTCTGCAGGCCTTAAGTTTACTGGCTAAAGATATGAGCTGTTTTAGAGCACTCAGTAATTTTGCATGTTTGTGTATGTTTAAATCACAATGAAATTCTTCAAACCAAAGTTCAGACAGGTACAACACTGCAACACCACCTCAAAATACTCAATGCAACACCATTTGCCAAGTCCATGAGCACCGAACTACTCTACTGGCCGGAAACAACGATCCACAACAACACCAACACCCAGACAAACTACAACCATCAACTTAAGCATGGCCGCATTCCAACACAGTTACACCCCACGCTGCACACTCCACTGCCAGCTGCCTCCTCTCCTCTACCGGTGGATTCACGCTGGTGTCAGCAGGTCACCGTCTCAGCACAGGAAAGACATTTACAGCATTTTATGTGTGATAAACAAAAAACAAACATCAACACCACACACATCCAGTCACATGAGTGATTCACACCTAGATTGACTATTTAACTATCAGGACATCTAGATCTCTATCTGCCTTTATAACTTCTCAACTTTACCTCAACTTTTATGCATTTTTAAAAAATAGCTTTTAATAATGTTGCAGAAACGGAATCCTTCATAAAACACATGTTCCTCAGTTCACCTGCATCTGAAAACACCAAGTAGTTTTCTGAAGATAAGCTAGCAAAATGCTAGCCCACTGAATAATCAAACACCATTTATCTTTTTAAAAAAAACAATTTAATAACAGGTCTGCATTTGTTTGTGAGCAGTTCATTAAACAGCCCATAGAAGCTGTTATTAAACGGACCCATGAGAAGCTGTCCGCACCTGAGGGCAGGTGACCCCAACACTGGTAATGTGTCGCTTCGGGTCAAACACGGCACCGCGGCTTTGATTGACACTTCGCATGGGAAACTTAAAGCCCGCTCACAAAGTCACACACACACCCTCTCACACGGTTAAAGAAGGCCGGACAGCCGAGGAGAGCTCTGTCCGGACCGCCACACATCAGGGACACAGTCCCCGCTCCGTCCCGGAACCAGACCGGACCGGCTACAGGGCTAGCGGGCTAGTTAGCTCCGCTAGCGGACTAGCGTGGCTGGCTAACCAGCAGCAATGGCAAGAAAACCTCAAGAATGTCAGGACTACCGAGACAGAGAGGCGCGGAACACATACACAGGTGTACTTCGGGGTCAGCTGTTCCTCTTGGTCTTTCCCCCACCAAGAAAACATGTCTTGCTTTCTGAACGAGGCTGTGGAGTCGCATCACACATCCGTCAAGTTGTGCTCACACAGCCCGGAGACAAGTGGCCGGAGTTAGAAGCCTCTGCGCGACTGAAATAGAAACATGTTTTTCAGTGGGGTCCCTGCGCTGATTGATTTGTATGACATCGCTGTCATCCAATAACAATAGAGGACAGGGGGGGGGACCGGCCCCTGATTGGTTAAAAAACTCACGAGCTCTCCTCGTACCCGACAGGATTTAAAGACAAAGTAACACCGCTGTCAGGTGAATGTGTACGGATGGATTTTCTTATAATTAACAACCATATAGTTCCTAAGAGCACTAACAGTATATAAAGTCCAAAAAACCACAACAATCCACTTTTTATCCTGCGTCATTATACATTATAATTTAAATCCAGGACACTGCTTCTGTCATTTGTTTTTTCCTGCATTCTTTTCATTATCCACAGACTTGTAACCAACCTTGTTCCATACGCAGCAACTCTTGACAAACTGCATGGATACATTTAATATCTATACTTGCCTTGACTTTCACATTGTATATGTGCAATAAAAACAATAAGAAACTTAGTTTGACAGACATTAAAAGACAGAACCCACATCTGTGCCCGATGAGTTCAGGTCTGTTGCTCAATGTTTGCATTTTGCACATGATGAGCAAATGATAGTGGTGTCACACTTTTGCAATTCAGCAAAATAAGCTGCCAAATACTAACAAACACTAAGACAACATCAGATGAAACTGCGATACACTGACTGAGAAGGATAAACAATTACACAAACATGCAAAACACTTTGGTTGGAAGCTCAGAGAATGCATTTCCAAGCAAAGAAAGTGTTCACACAACTGATATAATTTATATGTGATAGAAAAGTCACACAAAAACTTTGTATTAAATCAAAGTGCATAATACAGAAGCAGAATACAAAAGGCTTGATGACAGCACAATTCATCACAATACAAATTCACTACACATTGCATAAAGAAAGAAAATTAACATAATTACTTAACAAGTAATGCAACGTATAATAAACTTAAATATAAACTAAATATAAACAAATAACATTGTGATTGCACGGTTCATGGATTAAACCATAGTGAAACTATATTTAATCCATTTCTATCAGGAGGGAGACAACACCAGAGCGTCTGGGGTGAGGGAACAGTTCAGCAGTGTAGACCCTACCTCCCATTCTTTCACGTTCAGGTCAGTGATGGGCTCGTCCTCAGCCGATTCTGAAGCTTCGTTCTTCTTGACAACCATAAACCCAGGCTCCTGTCCCATACCCCTGACTCCTTCACCGTACATATCCGGGCTCCACTGCATGAAGAACACATACAGGTGGTCTGATCTGAGGAAAAAAAAGCAATATAATGTTTCAGGGTCAACATTCAGTGTGTTTCCCTGCAACCATCACATCGCAGGACTCGTTTTCATGGAATCTACGTGTCGTAGATCCACTGAGGGCTTATAATCACACACACGTTCGTATGTTTCACATCCAAAAGCCTTTTCGTATTAATTGGTCCAGTTTTTTTGAGTAATTGTGGAAAAAAACAAACAATCAACCAACGTGAACACACATATGCCCCTGCCCTTCTCCTGCTGACCATCCAGGCAACAGGAAAGTGAAAACTTCTTCATGTCAAATATGTACAACACTTGGAATAAGATATGATGACATCACTTTCTTCTGGAAAAACTTGCTGGAAAAGTAAAACTTTGATGCGCGCGGCTTTGGCTAGAAGATAAAAGAGCTGTAGGTTGATGTGTGTTCAGTGTCAGGATTGTGTATGTCTCCGTCTATAGCCTTCCTTTCTTCCCACACCACTTAAAGCGCATTGCACAGGTCGCCTCACATTTAGGTCAAGCTACAGAGAGATCATCACTATCTGAGGAAACTGAACCACTGTGTTGACGGAACAGACTGCTTGTGATCATCTTCCCACACACCTTCCCCTCCTTGTAGTGAAATTTAACAACGATAAATGTACCGAGGAGTAACATGTATGAGGCTTATCATTTAAAACTATTTAAATCTGCATGAGGAGTCGCAAAAATCACATGCAAACTTGTGTTCCAGGTGGAAATTGTTCTAACTAAGCAACCTGTTGATGAAAACATCACAGATGTAATGAGCAAGACTTATGGAGATCGCCGTGAATGAATGAAGTGAGGGGGATTACGCTGCTATTACCACACTCAACACATCATGTTAACTGGAGCCATTTATTGTACCATAAAATAAAAGGACACGCCAATTTGTGTGATTCAAATGTGATTAGTAGCCTGAGAGCACCATGTGTGTTGTTGGGGAGATGCATGGGCTGAAAGGAGGGGGTGCTTTTTTATTTTTGACCTCGCTTCTGAGTCTAAAAAGCAGCAGGACGCAGCTGGAGACAGTGATGGGCTTTGGCATGTCCAATAAATTCCAGATTTGACTCAAATCTAAAAGCTTTTTTCAGGGAAAATGGATCATTAAATTAAAGTGTTGTAGCAAATGGGATGAATTTTCCGCATTAACATTACACAACTTATGTGGCCGTGCTTAACTCCTAGTCATAAAAAAAGTTTTCCAGTGTGAAGAGCCGTAATCTAATTCAGACAACTGCTGACTTTGCAAACTTTAATAAACAATCCACGGCCATTTTCAGTTGATAGGAAACATAACTTTCAGTCAGGGTCAGAAAAAGTTCAGGGAAATTGTTGAGAGTGAAATACATTCTAAAAATAAAACGGTAAGGCAAACGAGACTTAGATCCTACGTAGAGAAGCGCTGCAGCAGATCCCTACTGTTTTGGATTGCGTGCCTGTTTCCCTGCAGAGTGAATGAATAATAAATCATTATGCTGTCTGGCAGAAGCAGCAGAGGGAGATGGGCAGGGGTCACAGAGGGACAAATATTGCATATTTGATCGGTTTCATATATTAACAGGACTACAGGCCAGGTGCTTCGGTGACTCATCTGACTGTTGTGCTGTGTCAGGAGTAAATTAGGTTGGCATCGGGTCGAATTCCTGCAGCTTTCCTCCTTAAAATAAAGTCTGCTCTGCTGTAAGTGGAGTCATCCACCTCCTTGGCAGAAGCTGGTATATACCACTGCTATGTATAGATATGTTTTAGCTAGTTTAGGATACCATATAAATATATGAAAATGCATTCTGTTGTCGCGGAGGCACTGACCTCTCTTGTGGCACAGCGAACCAGTACTCATGCTTCTTGCCCTGTTGGGCGTACTGCTGCATGGAGGCGCTGGCGTTGGAAACAAACGTCTTCTTCATGGGCTTGCCTACCCGCAGACATAGGAACTTGTGAGAGCGGTGTTTCGGCTTCCCTGCATTTTCTGAACACAGAACAAGAAATGATCGACACAAGTTACAGCTTAGAAACAGGTCAAACGCTTTAGGAATAGTTTGACATTTTGAGGTACATGCCAAATTATCTGCATGCCGGTTTTGAAGCTACAGCTGGGAGATGGTTAACATGACTTATTACGACTGAAAAGAAAGGGGAAGTGATAACTTGGCTCCATTGTTCACACTTCAGGATTTCAATGTAACAAAAGACAGATTTAACAAGTCAACCATTGCTTTTGCAGAGCCATTTCTCTCCATTACCAAATTTTATGCTAAGCTAAAAAGTTGCTGGCTGTATATTTACAATGGAGACATCGCTTTAAGGTCACAGCCACAGAACTCTGAGTGCAATCACTTACTCAGCTTTCGTGACTGACAATGTGTGGCAGACAGATTGAGCCGGCGGTCATTAACAGCTCAACATAACTAGCAGTAATGACAAAAAACTGTATTAATCTGCTTTGAGAAAACAGCCCAGTGTGACAAATTTGTTTTTCAAAAAGCATTGATTCTATGTTAATGGAGCTTGTTTTTGAACTTGCTGCTGTTAGTTGTGTGGGCTGTGCTCATGTGTACAGAATAATGGGCAGCCCTGCTGAGATCCCAAAGAATTAGGACTGCTTTTGCAGCCTGGTTCTCTAATAACAACTGCTGGGGAGAAAACACTGAATCTCTCTAGAGCTATCTCTGTCTTTTGGCAAAGGTAATCTTTTGGAGAATGACAGCTGTGTCCAGCGAGTTATATAGTTATAAATATATCTGTCGAGGAGCCTGACAGAGTCAAGCCACAGTCAGATAATGAGAAGTAAACTATGAAACCTAGTACTCACTAATGGCTAAAGCCTGAGGATTGACTTTTGCAGCTATTTTCTTTTGCATGTCAGTAACGACCCAACATCAATGCAGTCACTGCTTTAGTCCACTGGCATAAGTACAATTACCATCACCTTGCAGGAGATAGGCAGTGTCCCAGAGTTCATGTTCTGCCCTTACAAAGTAAAAAAGTGACTGCATGGTGATAAAAAGAGAAAGGGCTTCCAAACTGCTTGACGGAACATTTAAGATTACATTGAAGTAGTACTACTGCAAGAAACAAACCTGTCATATCAGGATATCACAAGTGAAAGACTGAGGTGACGGTGTGAAACTGGTCATTGTGCATAGCGTAGAAAACAGGGTTATGTTGAGCAATCGGAAAATGATGAACATCAAATTTAATTTTGTTTTCACTGTGTGGGATGATATAGCAGTTAAATATGAAATTCAGAATGTAATGAAAGGAATGGAACCCAGTGGCTGCCAGGATCTAGACAGGTAATTCTTATGCAATCTTCTCTCCACAACAGGTTGGATAATAATGTAATGTACTGTATTAGCTTTACTGTCTAACACCTCATTTACTCTTGGCTCACAGATGTGTTTGTGTAAAACAGTGAAACAGTATTATTTGTGTATGTGCATGTGTGTTTGTGGGTGGGTGTGTAAGATTGGGCTATGTGATTGGCTACTTGATTAGAAGGCAGTCATGAGCCACTGAGGGAAGATGGGAAAATCGTGACGCTTCTAGCATTTGTTTTATTCCTTTATTAGTTTATCTGAAGTTTAATTTGAAATTTGTGCAGAGAAACAGGCGCTGTTAGAAACTAAAAATACTTAATCTATTGTGTGTGTGTGTGTGTGTGTGTGTGTGTGTGTGTGTGTGTTATTGAAAAGTGCTTTGTTACGTTCTTTATAGACATCAATGTCTTTGAATGCAGTGTGGGACAAACCAAAAAGCAGCACTAAAGCCTACCATCCTGCATTACCTGAAATGATCCCTTAATCTCGAACATGGACATTGACACAAAATAAGTTTAATCTAAGCTTCTCCTTTTTTTTAACTCTAAATCCACACAAAAGCTGAACCAGCGCCAGATGTAAGACACATAACACCTCTCTGAATGTCTTCTCTGAAGGTGTTTTGAAGTTGGGTTTCATCGTCACTGTGTTTCCCCCTTCAGATTACCAGGTGCATTTGTGGTGTTGTGATGTTTGATAGGATTTAGCTTATCGCCCAGAGGAGATGTCCAGACCACCAGAGCCAGAGATCAAAGAGCCACAAAAAGACCCAGAAATCCTCCGGTAGCTCCGCCAAGCCGATAACAACAGAGGCTGCCATTTTAACGTCGTCTTTATATCCCAATTACTTACGCCAAGATAGAGGAAACAAAGTTTATCAGGAACCAATACGAGTGAAGTGATTCTGAAACAGCCACAGAGGACAGGAGCTCACTTTGATCATCTCTTGAAGCAAACAGATGTAGGGTTGTAGTCGAAAGACACCAAGTGGGCAGATTCATTGCCTGAAATAACCCAGTAACAGCCATAGGATGCATTGATAATGAGGGGTGGGGGGTAATCCAAGAGGAGATTGTGGGTCCTGGTGTTTAGCAGAATAAATGTCATTTCTTTTAACGGGTGGTTTAAGTACAAAATATATCATACTTGACGACAACTTCAAAAACATCCAGACAACGAAGAAATTGAAGATATTTTTTAGGTTCGTTTGTAACAGCGATTCCTGAGCGTCAAAAGACGTTCAGATATCAACCGTATGCCACATTTCACTAAAAAAATATAGATATAGAGTACCATAATAACAGTAGTAAATAGACTTAATGATGTTTCAACGTGTTCCAAGTTGCACTGGTTCCAGCTGTCAGAACGTGTGCTCACCCTCTGCGGAGTTCTCTGTGGTGTCTGTTGGCGTCTGCTCTCCGTTCTCCTTTTCCTCCTTGGCGTGTTGCATAGAGTCTGTTCTGGGCGTGTCCGTGCCCTCAGTGGCAGCTGAGCTTTGGGACCCTGGACGAGAGGTGCTGCTGCTGGGACACTGGGCCTGGCTAGTGCTGCTGCTGGTGGTGGTGGTGGTGGTTGGTGTGCTTGGTGGCTCTTCCACACTGTGCTGTTTGGACCCCGCGGGGGACTGGCTATTGTTTTCTGTGGCAGTGTCTGGGGGATTGTCGTCTGGTTTTGCTGTGGCTGGCTCCTCTGGCTGGCTGACTGAGCCGAGGCCACTGCCCCGGTCCTGGGGGCCAGTAGTTGTGGCTTCCACATGTGTGATGGTTAGCACAGACTCTGTTGATGTGCCAGAGGACTTATCCAGACGGAGATCCTCACTAGAAGCTCGCTCCTCCTCCCGGATTGGGGACAGCTCCGGCTCGGTGAAGACGTCTTCGGAGACGGAGCCCTCCTTGCTGCGCGGCGCTGTGCTGCCGCCATTGGCCCCCGGATCCTTCAGCCGTTGTTCTGCGTCCTTCTGCTGGGAGGGATGTCCCTCAGCTGGAAGAGACTCCAGGTTACTGGACACGTGAAAGAAAAAAAGAATTAAAACAGACAAATGAGGGGGCCATACCATAAGAAACATATAGCATACAGGAAGTTCATATCTGGTTCATAACATCTAACCCTCATCTCTCATCCAGGTGCTGTGAAGACATTCAAGTTCATGAGTGTCAGGGAAGCAGGACACATCTGTGTCGATGAAACACTCCATCCATACCATCCTTGTGAACCAATACCCTAACCGTACCGCCTTTAATGGTTAACGGCTGATGAATTCTTACTGGACAAAGAAAAACAATCTTACTGTTTTTCGACAAAAAACACAAAAAGCTCACTCTACACACTCACATCCTGAAGGCACTTGTTGCTCAGTTGTTTGTTCCTACAGAGAGAAAGAGAGACGGAGGAACAACGGCCAGCAGCTGAGAACAGCTGGGTCTGACATAAAAAAACAGCTATTTACCAGGACAATAACTACTTCACGGGCGATACTCAGTCAGCTGAATACAGCGCGGCTAAGACCCCGCTACCATTAGAAGAAACGTAAAATAACTGCGAGGCTCCGAATGCTACATTATTTTTTTTCTCCTTATATGAAAATGTCTCCAACAACAACAAAACAAATGAAGCAGACACAAACCAAAAAAACCCAAAACAACAACTCTGTGGGATGAAGAACAAGTGAGTCGTCTGAAGTGGCTGCATCCTAATGCATGAAAGAGCTGCAAATCAGACTGAGGGAGGGTGAAGACATACTTCATTAACCCTGCTGTAATTGCTGTTTCTTTTTTATTTTGCTACATGAGGGAAAAGAATTAAACCGTCAGTCATTTGCTGATGCAATCGGACCATGGGTGCAGCAGGGAATGACTGACTCCAGGGAGGCTGCTGCATGTAATTGTGGAGGATGGGGCAATAAGAGGATAAAAACACTTTCAGAAAATTTGGAGGTCAGCGTTAATGTTTTACGTTGCATAAATTTTTCACACGTGTAGTCATCACAGAAGCCTGTTCCATTTCCGACAGTGTGTGCCATTGTTTTTCTTACTCTGGAACCGACTCCCTGATCTTGGGGTCTGTGATCTCCTTGCAGACGGCGGCAGACTGAACCTCCTCCAGAGGACACATGATGCCGTACTCCTCGCACCCGTGGGCCTGAACCAGGGGGTCGTCCCGCTGAGGGTCAAACATGATGTTGTTGGGCGTAATCAGTAGCACCCCGCTCACCGCGCCCTGATTCCAACGGGGAAAGAGAGGGAGAGCTGAGAAACTGTTGGGATCCATCAGGATTTTTAGTGCATTAGACGAGCTGCTCAGAATGTTTACCCCCCCCACCAAAGACAATCGAGCGCCCTGGCCAAATAAGACACCGAACACCACATCCATTTGAGACTGCAAATGCCCTAAATCAAGTAGAACTTATCGACCACCAAAGGCTGACCTCTTCAGCGCTTTCATAAGAGACCTGGGAGTGAATCAGCACCCATTCCATAACTTGTCTGAGAGAGGAAAGCTCTGCCTGGAGACATCCTGTCAACAGGCTCTGGTGACTTGGACAGCCGATTGGTCGAGGTTCAGAAAAGCTAAATTTGTTTTAATCATATGTTGAAGAAATTCCCTGTTCCAGTACTGTTGTGTGTATCCTAACACAACTCAACGCTGTGGATTGGTCTCACCTTGCCATCAGTGATGTACTTGCAGTTGATCTTGAGGAACTTCTCCGTGAGGGCCTCTTCCTCCTCGGAGGTGGAGGACACCACTCTAGACTGGCGCAGGCCAGAGAACACTGGGGGGTGACCGCCCTCTGGTCTGGTGGGGCCATCAGAGTCCTGTGGGGGTGGACATGGTGGAGGGAACAAGATAGGAGGTAGATTCCATTTATCAATACATGCTTACTTAGTCGTTCGGAATTTATTTATTACAATAAATCTTAGAGGTTACGGTTATTTAAATAATGAGCTGATCCAAATCAGACAAAGTTCAAACTGTAAAAACCACGTTCCACTTCATCCTGGTGCCGACGCACACACTGTGATCATGTCTGAACCTTTGAAACAGGCTAGATAATAAGTGGCGTCTGACAGGCAGAGCTGGGTTCAGTCGGCTGCATGTGGTGAAACTAATTTGTGTGTCGTGTCATCAAACTGAAGCCTTTCAGCCTCTAAATGTGTTATCTATGTATATGAAGAGATATTTTCTGCACAGGGGAACAATCAAGGTGAAATGACTGCTGCTCCTGGGTGTCTTTTTTTTTTTTTGCACGAGTTGATGGGTTCTTTCAATTAAATTTATGAATACAACCAATTCATCTCTTTATCTCTTAGACCAGGTTGGTCAGTGATCAGTGTCTGACACCAAAACGCCAAGAACAGGACATCAACTCATACCTCTGCCAAGGCTAACAGTCCCTTTTCAGTAAATTAAGCATTATTCCAAATGATTCATTCAAACTTATCAATGAGCTTTTAGTAAAATAAAATAAATGAAAGGCCAAATCTCACAATGCTACAGGGAGTGATACAAGTACAAATTTATTCATATCCATCTGTATCAAGAATCCAGCCCATTGTCCAGTTCCATTTCAGCGGGTTCGTCCTTGTTTCACGGCCAAAGCTTCGACAGAATTTCATCAATATCCTGCAGGGAGGTTTGAGAAATCTTGAAGTCGGACACAAACTTGAAGAGAGAGAGTGTGTGTCTGTACACACACACACACACACACGCACACACACACAGATAGATCATAGATAATGTAATTTAATCTCTAATGGTGAATCATTAGCTGTGACAACACCAGCAGAAATGTGAATGATCATTAACAGCTATGCTGATACGTGAAATATTAAAATAAATACACTTTCTCTGAATTGTTTTTCATCATCTAAACACACACACACACACACACACACACACACACACACACACACACACACACACACACACACACACACACACACACACACACACACACACACACACACACACACACACACACCAATGTTACAGCTTCTTTATCCACTCCATTGTAACATAGCATATCTCCTCCAGATGGAGGATCTGCTGGCTGGAAACAGGAGGTGTGTTTTCACCTGAGTCCTGCTGCCATGATGCAATAGCTGAGGCACGAAAGACCGGCTGAATCTGACTGAATCCCCGTCCGCTGGGACAATCAAAGGTTGGTCTGACTGTGACAAGAATGAGACTGGATGGAAGGTCCAGGTAGATCAACAAGAGTAAAATAAGAGTCAACTGGACAAGTTTAAGTTTGGTCGACCAAACTTAAACAAGTCCAGTTGACTCTTATTTTACTCTTGTTGATCTACAAAAGGGAAAAGAAACTAGAAAAACAGACCAAAAGGGACAGCGGTGCAAGAAATAAAAAGATAAGGAGAGCTAAAGGCTACGGAAGAGGGATTGGATCTAAAAAAATAAAAAGAACAAAAGGGAAAAGGAGGACAGGGAGGAGTGTGTGGGAGTTATTATCAAGGGGGATTTCAGCTGGGAGGGTGTCAAAAGCCAGTTGAGAAGTGAAGCCAAGGGCAGTGAGGAGGTTGGAGAAGAGCACCCGAGCCCATAACAACCGTCTGTTGTCCTCCTGACACCCACCCCCACAACACCCCCTCTCCGTCTCCCAGCGCACTCCACAAACAGCCTGCAGCTACTGCCCTGCGTCCACACAAGCCGCCCAGACACAGGCTGCCAGGGACGGCTGAGGGAGCCGGACCAATCTGTTTCAGCCAAAACAAGAAGACTAGCACAAGAAACCCTTCAGAGTTCACAGAGTAGAAGGAAGTCTCTCAAATATCCATCAGAAATGAAAGAATTCCTCACCAAGGAGGTCATCTATGATTAAATTCCAGCCCCATCCCAGATGAATACGTGTTTGAACCTCCTTGTTATCCACTTAAGCTGGACGCGCCCCACCTTCAGCCCTTAATGGCTCCTCCAGCCGCCTCCCAGTGACTCATTAATGCTCGCCGTCAGCTCCAAGGTTAACTACGAAAGAGGGTCAGCCTCTTCCACACAAACAAACAAACACCAACCCCCCACACACCTGGGGCTACAAACTCACATCCTGTCCACGTACGCGACACACACCTGGGTGGAAATGAGCAGCTACAGACGTCAAAACATGTCCTCCCTTTACAGGAATGCACAACAAACACTGCGGCTCATTCCCTCTCATTAAAATCGAGGACATCTGAGAGATGAGCGCCGTGTGCTGCTAACGAAATAACAGCCATCACACATCCCACACAGACTGGACTCGGAACACACACACACACACACACACACACTGTCCATCCATCCATCAGCTGAGAGCTGCAGCTCATGAGGCAACACGACGAGACGGGTTCTGATTTTCTTTCGCTACGATGCCAAATGTTGACTTGCAGGAGTGAAAACTGTTTGTACATGAAGTTTCTGTTTGGGATGTGAACAGGCAGTAAACAGTAAATAGAGAATTATTGGCTTGATCTGTTTATTCGCTCCCATCGGTGGCGTATTATTTGAACCTGACTATGTTCATCTTCTCATGTAATTCCAGCTCAAACAAACCTCTACATGTAACTCTACGCATGGGGCTGACGGATACGGCGTGACAGTCATTAGTGTGATTTGTTTTTCACAGAATCTGCACAGTCATGATGCATCAATGAGTCATCACCTGATCCAAACTTCCACAGCTCACAGCTCGACCTGCCAGCTCTGTTCTCCGTTCCCGAGGCTCCTACCTGTGCGCCTTCACTCCTCCCTGCTGCTATTGGCTACACACACCGCCTTCTCCCTCCATCACCTCCAGCTTTCTGCCTCCTTAATTACCAGTGATGCACTACACATCCGCTGCAATCTGCCGACCTAACCCCCCCTCCCCCCGTTGGTTAACAGCACCAGATTGAGGTCCTGGCATGCTGTTTGCCCTGTGAAATACAACCATCTCCTTACAACAGTTCTTTATTCCTCAGCCAAAGCTTACAGTCGAACGACGTGTGCAGAGATTTCTTCTAAGAAACACGTAGCAGGGTCCCAAGGGGGCAATGCAGCTCATCTAATCCAGGCAACCAGTGAACACAGGGGGGTTAAAGTGGTTTGGATGAGGACTGCATCTTCAGGCTGTGAATGTGGAATGATTTTAACCAAACCAGACGGGACTGAGGAGAGGAAAACAAAGATGGTTCTGATGAGATGAACTGTTGTTTCTCATTTGAGCGAAGCGTAATGATGAGATCAAATTGAGAAGTTCAGTAAAATAGAGAATCTAGAATTCAAACGGTCTACAGAGGTATTCTTCTGTTCAGTAAGGGAAACATAGGAGAATATTTACTTCAACATTTTGTAAACGATATTTAAAAAAAACCCCCAAAAAAACCCCTGAATGCTGAGTCAGCACGTGAAACAGAACACACGCCGCCCTGCTGGAATGACCAGTCTTCCAAACAAGAGGCCACACAGACATGAAAATCACAAAGACAAAGATGACATCTGTTACCCATTGCATTAAAATATGGCCCCAAATAACTAAAACAAACTGCAGACACCAGAATGATTCTTACTGATAATCTGACTGATTATCTTTGCTCTACTGTTAATCTTAAATGGTGAACTGGCCTGTGGACAATGATTTATTGTGCTGGGAATTAAAAAGCCATTTACCCTCCTAAAGCCTGAGGAATCCTCCTTCAGGGATGTTTTTAACAACGACTGCATTGTAAGTCACTGTGAATATCTACTGCACACCCGACTCCAGTGTAAATCGTAATTTATTGCTCCTTAATTCTCGATTGTTAAGCAGCTCCAGTTACCAGGAAATGAATGGATGCAAAAAGATCCTGGTGGAACCGTCAATACATAGCAACAGTCTCCGTCTGGAAGAGATGAGAGATCAGTGGTCGTAGGCTGGGGGGCGGCCGCGGCACCACCAATGAGGTCCAGCTCCCCCCCTGATCTGACAATACTAAACTCCTCTAATATACGACTAGTCTTTGTCCTCGTCCGACCTCTAAGGCATCCAATATTTTCTCACTGGTGCTGGAGCACGCTGCTGCTAGAGGCTAAACTTGTCTGTCTCTTCATTATGCCTCATGTTAACACAGATATTTCTCGTTTACACTATTAAAAACTGCTCCGGTAAGGTCAGGTAGCAGACAGGAGTCTCATATAAGAAAGAAGTGGAGCTGTAGCAGGAAGTTAGGCGAGCCATGACTTAACTGTGTCCTGAAGTGACCTGATTCCATTCTGGAGTCTTAGCTATGTTTTTTTTCTTCTTAGTGTGTGGCATCAAAGTGAGAGTGAGGGAGAGAGTTTCTGTTCTGGCAGTCTGTGAGTCAGACATAATGGAGGGAGAGAAGATGTAAAGGGGAAAGAGGTTTGAATTTATGGGGAAAGAGATGAGCGAGACAAGAAGAGGAAGACGAGGCCTGACGTGACCACCAGAGTTTTGGAAGGATGGTGTCGGGAGTAAGGCGTCACTGTAATCTCCTCTCCAGGATGCTGTGAGGGAGGTGGCGCTGATGGTGGCGACAGGGGGTGGTGTGGCAGTGCTAGATGACAGCTGTGGTGCGGCTGTAGAAATCAATATCCTTTTTTTCCATCCAACATTTCCCTCAGTTAAATATAGGAGAGAGTTAAATCTAGATAGTGGCTTTGGATCTTGAAATACTGCTTCTACCCAGGCCATTAGCGTTACAGTGAAGGACACACTGAATATATATCAGCTTCCAGTTGCTTCTATATATCAAAGAAATCCCGTATACATTACGCATTTACATCCCATTTGCATTTGTGTCAGCGTACTAGTAAAGACTTGTCAAAGACAGCCTGCAGGCGCAACATGATTTGACCTTGACAGTGACACATGGGACGATCAAAAATCAATCCATAGCTCCACCTTGTGGGCAGAGACGTGTTCTGCAAGATGGAGCACAATGGCTTGGGTTCATCCAATGTCAGAAGTCCTCAATAATATTCTGTACCGTTGTATGTAAGACCCAAAATCAAAGCCCAGTGCAGGAAACTGTCCTGGATCTACCATGATAAAAACAAGAAAACCAGTTTAACTAAGTCATATTTAAAGACCCTCAATAAATCACTTTAAGTTTATTGGTTTAGATCAAATCTGTACAAGTGAGTGATCAAGAACACACCAATATGGCACCATAGAAATGTTTCACCTGAACTGGTTCCACTTCATCTGTTACTGGTTTTAGATCACACCTCAGTGGAGGATGAGGGATGGAAGGAAGGAAAACAGGAGGGGGGGAAGGGTGCCAAAGGAGGACGAGATAGAGAAGGTCCCATTGATGACTGGATCACCACAGTGAGTAAGCATGCGTGTGTGTGTGTGTGTGTGTATCAGTGCGAGGAAGAGGAGGGTCTGGACAGGACAAAGAGGACACGCCTGCCCACACGGATGACCAGAACACGTTTGCCAACAGCGCAGCAGCTGCCAAATAATCTAACAACAGCAAGACCACCAGGCAGGAGTTCAGCCGGCTGCAAACACACACACACACGAACACACACACACACACACACTGCAAATGTGTTACTTTTTGCTGCCAATACTGGACAGCCAGCAGGCAGGCCAGGAGCAGAGAGACACTTCAGAGCTGCCGTATCTGACCTTTAGCTGCATCAGACAAACACCAAACAACTTTGAAAACTTTAACCCCACTGACTGAGTCATGAGCTGGGGTGTGTAACAAGTGCACTGATGCATATGATGTCCATCAAACCACAGACAGTCTACAGTAATCATCTAGAGACGTATGACTTACACAGCATCGATAACTTTCAGTCTGTTGTACAGCAGAAGCATAAATAACTTGAACATCTTCAGTCATCTGGTGTCAGATTACATTAAGCACTTGTTGATTTTGTCACTTTTTGCAACATGACAAGTCATTCTTAAAACCAAGAAATATTTCTATAATCTCTCAGATTAAAGTAGTCTAAAAATTAAACTCAGCGTCTTCCTGGAGGTGCTTGAACAATGTGTTTTTGTGGTTGTCAGCGACACTGATACTAGAGGAGGAGGTTCCTTTTGTCTACACTACGTATATGTAAGCTTTGTACATTAATTTCATCAACTTGGGTACTTTTGGTTATCCTACATGTTCATCATAGTTGAGTTTTTATATGTTCTGCATACATGTGCTCACTTGAACTGGCTTTATATAATGGAAAAGTGTCGAGGCATCCATAAAAACATGATTTGATATAAATTAAAATCCCCACCACATAAATTCCAGTAATTTAGTTGAACTACATTCGATGGCTCTGGGTAACTGTCACGCTCTTTGAACACTTAATAGCCCATTTCAGCACCTGGTGCTGGATCTGACTCTTTTTATATCCAAAGTAAAAGGGAAGCATCTCAGAGTAGTTCCTTCAGTGCACTCGTCTTCATCAGGGTAACATTAGCCATTTACTGCTATTCCTTTACTGCGCGGGCTTTGCTATACAACTCCCTGAACCACTTATTTTGGATAATGCCCTCATTGAGACGTGTGTGTGTGTGTGTGTGTGTGTGTGTGTGGAGAGTCAAAATAGGCTTGTAATTATAAGATGCTCTGGATTCTTGAAGAAAGAATTAAAAAAAAGCTGTGTGAGTTGTTAGAAGTCCTTCCTGGGGGCTTGAAGCCAAACAGCACCTGGATGCTCCTGTAAGACCATCATTCAGCACAAGGAGGAAGGACGAGAGTGAAACCAGTGTGCAGGCGGGCACACAGACATGTAGAGTTGACAGATTCAAACACATTTTCACACACAGGCAAATAAACACACATGAATGCACTGTCACACACTCGCGCGCGCGCACACACACACACACACACACACACACACACACATGCAACGCCTCCACAAACACAGACAGACTTGGCAGATCGGGTGAGGTAATGTTCCCTCCCTTCTGCCTTCCAAGCACACTTCCTCTGCTTGGAATAATTGCTGCCTGGCTGCTTTGTCTCAGAGTGAACTGCTCCCTTCATTAGCTGCTCTTAATATCAGACACCGCATCACTTTTAAGGGTTTAATTCCTCTGCAGTCACAGCGTCGCCCCCCCCACCCCCTCTCTGACACCTCCCCGTCGAGAGCCGCAGAAAATGCTCCTGTTCTCGCAGCAGGCATGACCTAAATAGATAAGTAGTAAATGAATAGGGCCTTTCTTTTTGGCAACCGTGGAGAAATTAACGGACAGAGATGAGAGCAGGCGCGAGGGGAACGCTTGTGACGGGGGTGGGGCGGGGCGGGGTGGGGGGGTGAACTCGAGTCGAACGGCAGAGTCGACATGAGCTGCCGTGACAGTGATATTGTGTCGGAGACGGCAGCATTCATGCACTCTCAAAAAGCGACGGAAACAAGATGCCCGTTTCCATGGAGACCAGAAAACAAGTCATATTTCTTAAGAGACTACTGGGCTTCCTGTGGTGCTTAGTGATTGGCTCATTCAGATGCTGCAGACAGAGTACCTGTGGGAGATGGCTCATACTGCTGGAGCGGAGAGATGTGAGGATGGGCTGGAGAAATCTCGTTGGACCAGACCCGGAGCTGCTCCAGACAAAAATGACATTCTCTAAACTTCAGATTAACTCGGCTAATCACGCCTCATGAGGAAAACTAAAAGGAACCCATGTGAAAAATGCAATGCCAGGTAAATCTGACCCAATATCCCAGCCCAACTTCATGCATAGAAAATGCATTCAGATAATAAAATTATTAGTAGGTCTTTAAGAGCAGATTTAGCATAATTCTTTTTTAATACATCAAATTTTACACATTGTGTTTTTATCTCTGCTGGTCAATTCTTAGAATTTACATACAGTTTCAACTAGGGGTGAGTTTATTGACATAAACAGACATTTACTGATTTGGTTTATTTGATTTGATGGTTTTTTAAATACAAATTTTGCATTAAAAAACCCCCAAAAGGAAATCTATCTTTAACTTCATTATGTTATTGACACCTGATGTCTTTGTCATAACGTACATAAATTCCCCCGTCTTCACCTTTACATTCTGTTGAAACAGTTGTAAAAGCCTGTTGGAGAAACACACACACACACACACACACACACACACACACACACACACACACACACACACACACACACACACACACACACACACCTCCTGTCCTGTCCTTGTAAATTGCTAGGCAGGTTTAATACCATGTCTTTAGAAATTATAGACACTTCTGGCTGTCTGCTCAGTCGCTGACAGCGTGACACATCATCCTGGATGTTCACCTTTAGGCTGACAAAGAACAGAGCTTTAAAATTTGACAGTAATTGCTGAAAGACAAGTCACTGCTTATGTGTATGGTATGTGTGAATGTGCATGTGTGTGTAAGTCTGAGGCACAAACAGTCAAACAATCAGATGCTGCTGTGTACAAGAGTTTCTATTTTAGAGCCTCATTGTTTGATTTTTGGGGGCTGAATAGACAGAAATTTGTCACCTGCCTCATTGATAAGTGACATCATGAGATTTTCTCCTACATTCTACTGTCTACAATCGCTTACCCTGAGAAGGGTCATGGGTCATGTTATGCTTTTGACATGGAGAATGTATTATCCCCACAAAGAAAGGCTCTGGGATTTTTATTCATTGGCCAATTTGGGTGACACACCAATTTTATAATTGGTGAGGCAGTCATTGGTGTTCATAGACACAAGTAGAAAAAAGCTTTTGAGAAAATATGTTTGGGTTGGGAAGTATCTGCAGACCAGGGTGCGTTCACACAAAGGCTTCTGCAGATGTGTTTGGTTTAATTTAACAGGCTCACAAGAACTCCAACCAAAATTATTTTAACAAATTTGAACTTAAGTGATTTACTGGACAACTCTGAGTCCAATGTATTGTTCATTTTCTTGGTTCCAAATGAAGCGACACAAATCTTAACATGAGCTCTAAGCCTCAGAAAGGAGCACAGAGGAAAATACTTTCAACATGTGCACAAATTAGCATGTTGTAGCACTGACTAGTCTACATCTTTGGGTAAAGACTAAGACCCTTTGGAGTAATGTAATGGTAACACTAGTCATTAGCAGACGGGCGGGGTATGGTTTGCTGCTGATCGTTGTTCATGGAGTTTGGGAGCTTTATGTTACAGTGATCACTACTAGGCTATCAAACAGTTAGCTCTATCTGTGTTATCCTCTGAGGGTAAACTATTTTCAGTGTAGTATTAATTAAATGTATACTACATTTTTTACACACACAAAGACACACACAAACACCGCCTCAGTCTTCATTCTTTTGTTTTGTAGAACTCAACTTAAATATAGGAACCATTTTTCACAAGTTATTTAACTTCTGAACATTTCGACAGCAAAGTGTCAGCTTGTTAACCTGATAAGTAGAATAGATTTTACATTGTTGTGATCAGTGTGAATAGCTCACTCACGAGATGTGGATGTATGAAGTATATATACATGAAGACGAATGCATTCAACATGACATTTTGGCTGTATCTGTGCTGTATTGTTGTTTTGAATCTGACAGATTCCATGGAACAACCTGTTCATGTAGATCCGTTCACACCACTGTTAAACTACAGAAAACATTTTTTTTCCTCCCAGGAATCAATCGCTTTCAACAAAGGTAGAATTCCAGTTGAACAACATTTTCTTTTGATAGCCTTGGGTATTTTTCTGTGGGAAAGTATCATTACTGACCCCAGCAAACTACTTCTGGCAACATTTACTATTTGAACTCTAAAATACAGCAGCAATAATGAAACGACCAAAAACGACTACATCCTAGGACTTATGCTGTTTGTGTGAGACCGCAGTCAACATACCGTAACCTTCTCTAAATCAGCTTCTGAGGAGGTAGGAGACAGGGGGCTGATGGGACTGAGGGAAGGGGAGCTTCCGACACTGGAGACGTACTCAGGATCAGGAACGTACAGAACCTGCAAACACAAGCCATGTCTGTATTGACACAGGCACTGCCTTTGTGTAAACATGCACAGCACGATACACATGCACAAGGAGGAGACAATGAAACGTGTCTCTTATTAACATACAGTATTTTCCGCACTACAAGGCACTGGACTGTAAGGCGCACCCTTAATAATTTATTTGTTTTATACTTTATTTCATATATAAGGCGCTTTATAAGGCGCACACAATAAAAAATAAATACAATGTATGTAATAAACTATAGCGGCTGTAGTTGCGCAATCCGTCCACTAGATAGAGCCGCGCTGCTCAGGCAGTCATGATTGCATTCATGACTTCCTGACTACCTTTGAATGGCCCCTATTGTTATGTCAATAAGCCATTCTGAGCCTCATCAAGGAAACCTGATCACTTGATCACTTTGCCATCTTAGAAAGAAGTCAACATGCATATTAAAAAACCTGACGTTAAAAACTGGTTAAATTCATTACGAGTGCAGTCAGAGCGAACGAAGCGGATTATTTCCTGATCTGAAGTTCAAAGCAGATATTTAAGCTAGATGTTCGTCTTCGTTTATTAATTAAATATTATTTTGATCGATCGGTAGTCCAGTCGGAGGTGAGGTGCAGCTATTTGCTGCTGTGTGTCCTAAATAAATTTTTAACTAGTTTTTAATGTCAGGCTGATAGTTCACTGGCAAATGTGAGGCTGTTTTACTCCTAGAACTGACTTTAACGTCGGTGTCTCACCGCCGTGAATCTCACAGCACGTCGCTGCAGACAGAATAAGCCTGAATGCGCCCCTCCGCCGCCCCCCCAGAGCGATCAACTACATTTGTAAATCAATGCAGCACACCCGTTGGCACCTTTGTCTAGCAGTCTAGCTCTTGAAATTTCAGAAAAGGCTGAAGTTCAGCTTTGAGGGTTTTTCACTCACCTTTATGCCAGTTTCTCCGTGTGTTTCCACAGACTAATAGAATGGACCTTCACTAGATTCCAGATGACAGCACAATGGCATTTTTAAGACCAATTAAGTTTAAAGTGGGTTATTTCCGACGCCAAATACTTAGGAAATACTGAGATCAGTCAGTCAGTCAAACTTTATTAATAGAATTTTTGAAAGTTCCTTATGTTTTGACTGCCGGCTTTTTTTCAGCAATCATGTTTTTAACCAATATTAACATGAATATTAATCCATATTAATAAGACGCACCGGATTATAAGGTGCACTACGGGTTCATAAGAAAATTTTAGGCTTTTAGGTGCGCCTTATAGTGCGGAAAATACGGCATTGTCCAACCGTATAATTTAAATAATAACGACACCCCAACGGTCTTGGCGATGGACAGGACAACAACAGCTCAAGCGTCATAACTGTCACGAGAAGGAGCAGCGATGAGAACATGGTTCCTGATGGTTTTCATGTAGTTAGAACGCATGAAGAAGATGAAGGAACACATTGTTTCTGTAACATCTTCATGTGTTGAGCAAGACGAAAAGACGGGGATGGCGAGCTGTAGAGATGCTAATGTTGTCCACATTTGAACAGTGAACTACTGGCAGAAAACGTTCCGAGTTTTAAAGCCTTTATATTTGATTCTTGAATACTTTTGTGGGGTTCAAATCTGTAGCTTGTGCAAGTCGAAAATAAATAATCTAAATACAGATTTTATTTGCAACCCTTATTCAAAGAAAGTTGGGACATCATGTGAAAAAAATGAAAGCAAAGTCTTTTCACTTTATTACTTTGTCTAAATATAAACTCAAACGTAATGATTTTGGCACCTTTTATGAACTTGCTCAAAAATCTGAGGTGGTGGTGTACTCTACAGCACTTGTATTCTGTATATGTTATATAAAATAAAAATATCCAATCGGGGCAGGTTTTCAACAGACAGACCAGTCTAGTACCAGACACTCTGAATTCACAGTGTTTTAAGGATTGCTGGAACTTTCTGGGACATCACAGGGAAAAACATTGTGCAGTATATGTTGTTCCTAAACCTGGACGTACCTTAAAGCAATAAAGGTCTCTTCACCATTAACGAAGGGACCATTATGTGTAAGTCATCCATATAATCGCATCAGCATCCATATGGTCACATGTGCTGCTTTTTGAGCTTTGTTCTGGTAACAATCTAGATGGTCCTTTTTCTTTTTAGCCCAAAGGACAAACGTCCAGGATTTCCAAAAGGACATGTTTCCTCTCAGTGTAAGTTCATCTGAGGTGAGCTCCACTCCAGAAAAGACAAGGGCATTCCTTGATGTTGTTGGTGTATGGCTTGTGCCTTCCACAGTAGAATCTTAACTTACACATGTAGATTTGAGTTGTATAGATTGTGTTTGCTGTCCATGGTTTTCCAAAGTGGCTACGAGTCCATGAGCTGGTGCTTCAGACTCATGTTGGTTATTAACAGACCCACCTGAGGGTTTCAGGGTCATGACATTCAATGTTGGTTTTTGTTCATGCTCCTTCAACTCTGGGACAATTTCTTCAGCCAAATTTTTTACAAACTGGCGAACCTCTCCTCACCTTTACTTACAAATGATTCGTCTTTTAAACGATGCTCCTCTCATAATCATGACACTAAGATCTCTTATCAATTTATCTAATTGCCTGTGGAATCTAGGTGTTTTGAGAATTACATAGTTACAAAGGTCAGAAACTTCCATATAATTCAGAATAAGTTTGTGTTTCTAAAAGTCAATAAAGTGCATGTGGTACAACCTTAAACTCGCATTGCATATTTTTTAATTGAGCTGATTGTCAAAGTTATAACATAATTTTGCTTTCTTACTGCATTACAGAGAGTCCAAACCCCTTTGAAATCAGGCTTGCAGCTTTTTTAGCCTCAGTTGTGAAAAGAAAGAAGGAATGATGATTCACTGAGTTCACTCCAGTCCCCTTTTTGGACACGATTCAATTCATCACTGTTTGCCAAGAGACGAAATGAGATGAGGCCAATGCGACTGGTTTATGTCTTATGCCCATATATCCAACTTTCACTTTGATACCAATGATAGAAAATATTGTTTTGAATGTATTTGGCCTTTCTTCCTTTAAACAGATTTACAGCTTGGGTTCAATGTAGAACAATGAAAGGTGGTGCACATCAGTTTCTTTGAGAAACCGTGGCAGAATTTATGGGCCACAGCTATTATTATACCTTTTTAGAAACAATGTACTAGTTTGTAATTATCTACATTCTAATAGGACAAGTGACACTGCAATTAGCAGGCAATTAACTGGGGATGCAGATAGTAGGGATGTGAACAGTGAGTCAGCAAGATTACCCTTAGAAAGTTGGGAGGATAAACACATCCAGCATGTAATGGTTCCCAAAAAAAACTTCCTCACAAAGACAAATCCCCTGAAGTAAAAGCAGTTAGTGTGAAGTCAAACCATTTACAGTGCAAGGTTAAAAAAAACAACATTACAGGATATGTTGCTGTGGAATAGTGATATAAGGTAGCGGTGCAACAGTGATGAAGTGAAGAGCTGAATGTATCAGTGATGGCGTGCACGACGGTTCACACCTGGCCAGGCACCACTGCCCTGGAGAACAACTTGTTCAGCTGAACCAATTCGTTGGGTGTGGTGTTAAAGTTGAGCGCAATGCTGTTCAACGTGTCCCGCGATTCCACCTGGACCACAAAACAGGAAAAAAGACACACGATCACACCAATGCTAGGTTCTTCATGGGACATTCCAACACATCTGCAGAGAAGAGATTGAAATAAAAGATGCATGATTGTTATATTGTAACATCTGGGACAACCAGCTGCTGATCAGGAATTGATTCCCATAGGAAGGGATATTAGTGGCAGAAATATGCAGTCATAGATGGTGTACAGCAACTCAAACTAAACTCTTTCATGTCTAATCATCTGTTCATTCAAGTGGCACTGGCAGTCCATCAAGCATGTTTAGTACATTAGAGAAAACATTAGGGTAGTTCCAGCTGAAATCATCTGCGTCTCTGTGGCTTCTTATCCACGGCAGCAACCAAACATCACAGCCAGTGCTGAGAAGCGCTTCATACATCATCATGTTGTGAGGTTTAAGAATAGCAAAAGAGTCCAGTTCAAGACTCGATTGCTACACATGTCACTGTCTGAAATCCATTGTTGTTCCTCTACGATGTGTGATAATATTAACATTATTGTCTATTTACAATTATTAGAAACCTTCAGTATAGGTATAAATGAATAAATCACACCCATACATACATGTTACGTAGTAGAAGACGTAGAACACTTCTGATGACTCTTTACTAGGGTTGGATGATTGTCATGATATACTTGTGTTTGAACAAAAACAGTTTACTTTTTCCCCCGCAGGACAAGATCTGTTTGCCGTTTTTGTTGCATGATAGCCCATTATTAAAATGTTGCTTTCACATTTGACGATCGTCAACAAAATATAGCTTTTGCCATTCAGAAATTTATTTTGAGGGTATTAGGAATTTGATAACATTTTATCACCGTGCAGCATATGTGAGACATATATGGTTTAGCAGAACTGTGTTAGCATGATCTGGAACATGAATGTGACAATCCAATGCACCAGTAATCAATCCGGAATTCTAAAAAGTTTATGATCCTGCAGTAAATCAAGTCCACAATCAAAATGAAGAAGATGTAGCGTTCTGTGTCAGTCGAGTGTTAGCGCATCACGTAGGCTGCCTCTGCACTCTGTGCTCAGCTGCTGCACCCTGCAGTTTGACACAGGTGCATTTGCTTGTCTCCACCGGTTAAAATCCACACAAAAGAGATGTGCACCACATGTCTGAACTAGTTAAGCATCTAACATGTCCAGTGGGAGTTGGTACCTTCCAAATAAAGATGGCAACCGTGCTTGAGAGCGCTTGTTTGCGTGCAGGTGGTTGTTTAAAAAAAGGTGTGCTCAGGGGACAGAACCCCCAGAAACCAGACAGGCAGGGCTGACTGGCCTCAGAATAATTAGGACAGGATAATAGCATTAATTCCAGTGCCTGAACGGTGGAACTAGCATTTATATGCAAAACATCCCACAAATTAAACAAAGATCGGCAACCTTTCCAAAATTTTAACCTGATAGCCTGTTCTCATCACGATTTCTTTGAACAGACAGACAAACACACAATGCGCATCATCAGACACACGCATGAGACGACAACCAAGACAGACAGGGCATGGAGACAGAGAATCATTGTGTGCTGTGGTCACACGTCACATGATCACGTTCACAACCGCATCAACAGCAGCGAGGTGGAAAAAGAAGAACACACAGAAACTCAGAGGCTGTTAGCAACTGGGGAATGCTTTCACAATAAATATGTGTTAACAGCAACATGCATTAAGTCAAATTACTATTGTGCCTCCAGGTAACAGAGAAGCTTTCCCTTATTACTTATAAGAGGAACAGACAGATAAAGGGTACAGCGATTGATCTGGCTTGAATCAGAGCAGTGGGGAATTTCTAATAGTCAAACTGTACTACATGAAGTGTTCAACAACAATAGATTCACATGGGCTTGTGAATCTGTGGCTTCAGCAGCAGTTAACTTCATCAAACACTAAATAAACTCGAATATAAATATACAATATACTAAGTAAACAGTCAATGCAGATGAGCCCAGCAGCATAGCAGTTATCTGACATTGATATCCAGAGGCAAGGTGAGCATTATGTCTCTGGTCGCATCGGATCTGTTTACGTCGTAGCCATTCTTACGGTTCTGGAGGGATCACGTTAGTTTGTGCATAGTGTCAAATTTTTGAGAAAACGACACATGGCGTACCAGAAAGTCACAAAATAAAACAGTAGACAATTCATTTAATGTCAATTATTTACCACTTCATCATCATTGTGATGTGATGAGAGACACTCATAAAAAGATGACAGCGATGGTCCAAGAGCAAATAGTATACAGTAGATAAATACAAAAGGGAAGTCATGGTGTGACTTCTCATGATGTGATGTCTTGTGAGACAGGTTTCCTCTGATTAAAATCCACATATAGTAGTTTATTTGCAGTGAAACGCAACATGCTCTTCCTGTTCATATATTTAGACTTGACGATGAACCCTTTTACACAATCCGAGGCAAGATTTTTGCACCTTTATTGTAAGAGAAAAAAGTAGAAATTACAGGTAACTTAGAGAAGACAAATATCACCCAGAGTGTGAAGACCGGGAACTCCTTTCCCTGAACAGAGAAGATCGAAAAGCCCGCACTATGTAGGAGGGATATGACCCTGCTGTTCTGTACAGTTTCAAAACCAGAGGTGAGGTAGAGAAGGGTCTTCACTCCGGTGCTTTTGCTGCAATCTGTGTAAACGGGGTTTACGACACTTGAAGTAGGTGACACTAAGTAAATCAGGGCTTACAGTGCTAAAATGCAGGGTTCATTGGGATGGATCCCATCTCTTATGGAGGAACCAACTAATTGGATCCGAGGTCAGTCAGGGAAACAGTTTCCCTGACTTAGCAATAAGTGCAACTTTGGCCAACGATGAATGAGGCAGTGCAGGGATGTATAGTGCAGTGTATGGATCTAATGAGAGGTGGTGCAGGGCTGTCTGAGACAGTAGGAAGAGGATTCACTGTGAGCAGAACTATAGCGCACAAGAATGGAATCTTTTAAGCAGAGGCTAATTTTAACCCGTTGACAGACAGACCTTCACGAAGGGGTCACATAATGACAGTTAGTACACACGATATAATTATCATGTTTGATTTAAACCTCATGTGATCACTTCTGTAAACAAATATTCAATATTTCAAAATGCTCTTTGAATATTTTGGTATTCACTGCTTGTTTTTTTAAATCCTTAAATTTGATTATTGTATCAGTTGATTGAAGGTCTGTGAGGAGATGGTCAAAGCTTGTGGACATACCAGGGATACCAGGAACAACAGGACTCCAACAGTTCCCTTCATGTAGCAGCACTTACGTGTATTTACTTCCATGTAAGCTTTTCAGTGATAACATTTTTCCAGTGTCCTGATTTAAAATGGACTGTTATTGTGCTCTTTAGCATCTGTTGTGACAACAAATGGGATACTGAGTCAGATTTACTGTCTGCCTTGAAAATGGCTTCAAAAAAATCCCCCAATAAAACTAAAATTTCGTTGGACAAATATTATGGTTGACAGGCTGCCTGATAATAATGATCCAATTGGAAAACAAATCAAATCCAGCAAATCAAACTGGATTCACTTTATAAATGAATGGCAGAGAGAGGTGCTTACGATCAAACGCCTGCTGAGAGCTGGACTCTGTGCTGTATTTAAATGTAAAGAACAAGATTTGAGTCAATGCTAGATGCTAATTTACATGTGGCTCAATTCCCAGATGTACTCATTTCAAGGTAATGCAGTCCAGAGCAGGGATCAAACATTGTGCTGTATTCTGGGCTACAGGCGCAAATCATCAGGCAGACCAGAGAAGACCATCCTTATATCTTGTCTACTTGTTACCATCTGCCTGCTAAGAAGACGGTACGCATGGAAACACACAGCACACAGCTATACCATGGGGATTTCTAAATAAAGGCGTATTTGAAGATGATGATATGGATCTAAGTGTTCAACTTGCATCAGTTAAAATCAATCTTGCCTATAGAATCAATATATCTATCCAGTGGATTTTCCGTTACTCTCTCAAAGAAAAACGCTAACAAAAACAAGAAAGTACCTTTAATAATGGTGACTAAAAGCAATTGCTGGCGGCTGTGTGTCCCATCTCTTTATCTCCTCTTTGCTGTGTCATTAACAACTCTCAGGGAGCCCACAGCAGTATCAAGGCCCTTCCTGATGACAGCTCTGTAAAGGGAGTTGTACTATTCATTAACACAACAGCATGTCATCTTGACAAATATCCTGCCTCATAGAGTTGAGCAGGTGTCATACAACTAAATGGTAAAATCTCTGACTGTAATGACAGGCTCACACTGGTTATGCATTTGCAACAATGCTATAAGAAACATCAGAATAACTTTAATGTGCAGTCTAACTATTCAAAATCAATACTGTGGACAGTCAAAAGAAATCAATGATGCTAAAGGACAACAGGACCTTCATATAGAAACATTAAGATTCAATAATCAGCAGGACTCCTATAGGTTCCAAGCCTTTCATCCAGGGAGCTCCTCTACAAAGCATTGATTGTCCTGCCGTGCTCTAGTCTCATCCATGAACCATTTATTTTTAGCTGTATAGCTCCTCTGTTGCTCAGCACAAAGCCAGCCTACAGCATATATCCACCCAGGTCTGAAGGACAATCACAGCTGCTGAAACTTTTTATTTTTTGGCAATTTACGGTCACATATTTGGTCCATAAGTAAAAACTTCTGTCAACATTGAAGCTGCAGACCTTCTTAGGTTTAGCCTGAACTACAACTCCTGGCTCTGGTATCAAATACCTGCTCTGGAAGCTCACGTATCAGAGCTTAGTCAATCGATATCGGCAGCAATTGTGTATAATAGAGTAAATGATGGGAAAAAAATCTCATGGTGGACTAATCTCACGACCAAATTTACAGACTACAGACTAATTTACATGTCTAATGAATCCCTTTCAAGTCTGCATTTTAACTAACTTTGTAGAACTAGCTTGCATGGCACCACTGAGATGACAAATGCATATGGAACTTCCCCCAACCTGAGCGATGCAGCCCTCGCCTGTCCTGTAACAGGAGCTGTCGCTAACTCAATTAAGTGGCAGAGAACAGGGATCATGCAAATGTGACCACTGATAACAACCTACTATTGACACATTGACAGCAGACTGATGGAGGAAGGGGATGGGAACGAGAGCAATGACAATCAGGATCATATTCTCCAATGACAGGTGAACCCCATTTCCTTCTTCTCCAGATCAATAACACCCATTATTCATTTCTAACTAGGGATGAATAATTAAGTTCCTTTCTCTAAGGGTGACTTCTGTGATTTTGAACAGAAGGGTAGAGGAAGGTGGTGGCCGCCATCTTGAGGGTGACTGACGTCCAGCTAATGGTCATCTTGTCGAACAAAAGAGGATGCGCAGATTCAACACAGTCGAACTGGACAGCCAAAGACTAATAGCTCCATTAGCATCCACTGGCATCTGGGTAAGAACATTAAGTATGGAATATGAGACTAAATCTATGAGTCCTACAGCAAAAGGTCGACCTAGAGAATAAGACGCAATCTCAGAGCTACGCCTCCTTGCTCTGATTATTAAGAGGAATGATGGTTCAGATGTAACCTTTAACTAGTGCAGGCTGTTCCAGTCCAGTGTTTCACACAGGACCTGATTATGTACTGAAACAACCCAGAAAAAGTCACAACGAAAGATGAATCATAACCCATGGGGCTCTTTTACAAGCCTGTGTCTGATTTCACCCTTCCTGATAATTTGAAAATCTACAGCTCAGTAAATGGCATAAAGTCACAATATTTTATTCTCTTAAAAAAGACAACAACCAAGTTTCTTGAAAGACTTAATTTTTAAGCCAGACTCTGACCTTCTACTATAAACTTTGATCATCTACCCACTGGTTAACTTTAGCACAATATGAAACAAGACCCAGTGAAGCAAAATGTGATTCACTATGGTTCATTATAAAAAGTGGCTCAAATTGTCCAATCAGTATGTTTATAAAGAAATAAATGACAGTGAAAGCTCCCACTGTATATTTGCTCATGCTGGTTTGGTATCTTACAGTAAATCTAATGTGAACACATCTCACCTCCCAAACAACACCGACAGATTTTACATATCATCTACCAATGAAATATATCGCACCTTGTGAGCAAGAAATTTAGTAGCTTGACTGAGAAAACAAATGTTGTAAGCATGGGAAAATGTAAATATGTCAACAGCATTGCCTACGTACTTGGTCTTATCTTGGCAATTAGGTTATTTAATGTTTTTTCAGGGTCACAACAGTGCAGTCTGGCCCACAACAGAAACTAAAACAGTTTTTCCTTGAGTTAACCTTAAACAAGAACCGTTGGGGGGATCTAGCAGGGAGGAAACAACGTGTTACACCTTCAACAATCTGAAGGGCAATGAGATGTGAACATCTGGATCATCCTCCTCTCCCCATCCACTGATCTGCATCTTCTCACTATTCACTATTCCACAGAAAGGACTCAAATAGTGTGTTCTTTTCTCCCACCCAGTGGTGAATAATGCAATCAGAGTGATTGATTGTCAGCAGGGGGTGGGAGTAGAGGTTAAGATTGTCGTTAATGTGTGTGACTGTGTTCCCATGCATGCAGACAGATACACACACACACACACACACACACACACACACACACACACACGGTTCTTGCTTATGACTATGAGTCATCTAATGTCCACAAGTCCTCTAATGGAGATGGTGCGTTCTCTAAGCCCAGCAGAAATCCAATCAACCTGGTCACTGGTGACACAGTTGGACCATGGCCGTCATTATCAGCCTTTATCCTCAAATAATGTGGAGTCATCACATCTCTGGATCACACTATACATCACACACATCAGAAAAGGCCTTGCAGAATATGCACGGCTGAAGGTAAAATGTTGCTGCTCTTTATTGTACTGGACCTTAAACATTTTGCTAGAACAGAAAATACTACTGTGGCACTACGTGTTGCACACTGCCAAGCACAGACAGCTCGCATTGAAAGCACGTTACGATTGCTGCTGTTTAGTAATCCTTTGATCAGACACTGATTTAAACCTTGCTTTTGCCATTTTCATTGAGGAACTACCTGAATGGATTCATGTGTTCAATGGCTTTTAACAATGACAGATGTTTTCGTGTTATACAAATAAAGGATTTTTGCAGACATGATTGAATCAAAGCTAACAGACTACTCAACCAAATTCACCGATTGACACTCATCGTACAACCACACTGGCTGGAAATCCTACGACACCAAGCAGGTGTCATGAGATGGCAGTTCAAACACAGTTTAAAATTGTAATGTGACTGATAATGTCAAAGGCAAGGATGACATCATGAATCAAGACAACCTACTTCTTTTTTCAAGGGCCTACAAACTGGAATCCAGACAGTCCTTCCCACAATAACTGCTCTCTAGTGTCACTATACAAACCATAATAAGAGCTGTGATGTGCCAGTTCCACTAAGAGCTCTGCAGTAGACTAAAACAGAGTGTGGGTTGGGAGGTTCAGGGCAAAAAACTGACAGAACAAAAGGAATAATTCCAGTTTATCACAGCATGAGTATTATCTATGCAGTTTTGGCAACGGCTGCTATTAGTCACAGAGACATTGAGTTGCAAGTTGATTGCTCAGGACTGACAATGTGGCAATGAGACAAAAATCTGATGGAGTAAGATTGAGCTGCACTTTTGGGAACAATATACGCTTTTATGGTATAGCAACAGTAGAGAGGATTCAGGAAGGGGTGTTGTGAGTTCAAAGTCTGTGTCTATGTTCAACTGAAAACCTGATCAAACAGACCACAAACAAACTGCTTAATCAACACCTCTTTATTCTATCATTCTAAATTAAAGTAACCACTATAAATACCCAAGTTACCAACATCCTGATTTCCCCTATCATGATTGTTTGGTTTTGGTGGAGATTGACCATCTACTGGATATTTAGGGTTTTTGTTCAGTGCTCTGTCCCAAATCGCATAATCCAAAAAATGTATCCGATTTGTGATAATAATGGCTAAAGAACAGACATTACAGTGGGAAAAAACAGCATCATATAAATAAAAGTATGAAAAGAATAGTTTAAATTTAGTAATACAAAGAAGCTTGGAAGGGACGATACATCCACTGTCCTACATTTTTGGTGAGAACATTGCAGCAACATCTCATCTGAGACAACAACACTGTTGAAGTTCACACACTCTTCTCACATTTGCATGCTACATTTGAGCATACTGACAGAAGTGTGCGATTTGGAACACAGCATTCAGTCTCACCAGTATTCAACATCTCAAAATTTCTTTAGAATTGCCCACTCATCTTTCCTGTGCGTTCTAATTTTTCTTTCAGAAATGTCCACGTCAGAAGAGCATTTACACTTACCTCACAGAGTGTCATGTTCTCGTAGGTGATAGAAACGATGGCCAAATGTCAGGAAACTGAAAACCAGACTGTGACTTCCTTGTTCTTCTATGTCTTCCTGATAACCTGAGGTTTTTCCTCCCTCACTTTTAAAACCTAATCAAAGTTAAAAAATTTTTTTTAAATTTAAGCCCGTATGTAGTGATTTGCTTGTTAAGATACCCAGTGGGTTTGGTCGGAATCCAAACTAGCATCCTCAATGGGACATCTATGCACACAGTGGAATAAAGTTGGCGTGTCTGGAGATTAATATATGTGACCTGCGTTTTCTCAGCTCTTTGTTTGACTTTGACTGTCCGTCTCCTCACCCTGTCATGGAGAAGCGAAAGCCTCTCCTGTGTGGCTCACCTCTGGGCTGCACTCTTGGTCAAAGTCTGCCTCCCCCATCAATCTCTGTTGTTCCCACACACTTAAAAACACCTTTTTAATTGGATGCAGGTCAGTCAATAGCTGGACCTGGCTGAATGGACTGCTGTTATCAGTGTCTAGGCAGATGGTTGCAGCTGCTTAGGTTATTTTTCAATAAACAAAAAAGAAAGGGGGCACAGAAAAACATGCTTGTGTGAGAAGAAGGAAGAGAGAGTGAGAGAGAAAGAGAGCGATTTTATTGATATTGATAAGAGGAAACTCTTTCCTGTGGGTGCTGAGTAATAGAATATAAACTTATCTGTTGGAGCGAGATATAAGGAAACATCAGCGGCCGTTCTCTGACTGAGGGAGATGAGTTTAAGATAAGGCCCTTCTCAATCACCTGGATGTAGGCGAACATGTGTTTGTCGCCGTGAAGGGGAGGCTTACATCACTTTAAACACTCTGACCATTCTAAGCATCTCCCCTTATGTTCCGATTCAGTATGTCATGCTACAAGACATAAATCACTGCCAGAGTTCATTCCTTCCATCATATAGAAGCAACGTAGTTGGGGAGGGCATGTGAGACGGAACAGGCTTGGTTTGCAAAAGGTATGGATAGGATTTTCTTCCTTTCTGACTTGTGGCCCTTCTGGTCAAATCAGTGACAGTGCTTTGGCTCTGATAAATACCTTGTTGTAGAGATGTAAGTTGTTCAAGAGCTGGCAAGATAAACAAGAGCCTTGTCAATCAGCCAGTCGTGGAAGACTGACAGGTTTTGGAGCCACTAGATGTGGAGGTGGTGTTGATGTTGCTGAGGTGTTGGAGAAAGGCAGCTGATCACAGCAGCAGCCCCACAAACAAAACCCAAGGTAGAACAATTTCCCGAAACAGAGAAGAGTTTGGGAGAAGAGATTCTCCCCCCTTTCTCTCTCTTACTCCCCTCTCAGTAAACAGCCGACACTCTGCCACAACGATCCCACTCCCCACTGTTGCCACGGAGAGAGAGGAGAGGAAAAGCAGTCAGACTGCAGCTGGATTTGAGGGTCATTTGAAGAACACAACCAGCCACAGCACAGACCAGCTCCATTTTCAGCTCACACCAGGGAACCAGAGCCTCTTCCTCCCTTTCCCTTCGCTTCCCCTCTCCCTCACTCTATTGCCTCACCCCTCCTCTCCTTCTCCCACAAAACAGCTAAATCAATAGAAATGACAATGCAGTTGGAAGGTCATTCGCAAGCACAGAAAGCCCTGTGGTGGAATGCTCTCTCTCTTACGTGGTGTAGAGAACCAATGGGAAAATAAACACATATCTTGCCAGCACTCCTGCTAGTCTGTTCTGCCCTGAAACATACAGAGCTGCAACAATTCTTCTCTCCTTTCTTTACATCAACATGCAAAATGGAGCTTAGCATTGAGCTGACAAACAGGGAGCGTTTAACAGAGGATGCATTGTTGTCAATCTAGCAAGCATTCTTTCTATGTCAACCATCGGTCAATAAATTGAGCCCTTCTTATGTAAACAGTTTGGATTTGAGGTGCACGTGCTACACTGGCGAAAATCAACAAAATACCACCTCGTCACTAATGAGCACCTAGACATGGTCTGACACGGTGCCTTCACAACACACCAACACGATTGCTTCAGCTGGAATATTACTGGGGCCAGTCAGAGCTACAGAATCCACAAGCTGCAGAGGCAGCCGCGGAGCAGAACAGCACCCAAAACACATGACAACATGACCACGGCAAGAGCAGAGTTGCTAGTGCGTTACTCACAGAATATTCAATGGTACCCTTGGGTCTCTGGAACGACATGCGCCTCCCATCCTTCTTCTCTGGAGTCTTCTTCTGGCCGGTATCTGAAAGCAAGCGAGGCAAGGTACGCGTTACATTCATGTTCCTCTCTCCCCAGCTTGTCACAAGCTGCCGTTTCCCAGCCCCGTGGGTAGACAGCTCATTCGTCAACAGCGAGCGAGCCAGCCAGCCAGCCAGCGATGTGAGCTGTGAGCGCTGGACTACTTTCTCTCTCTCGCTCTCACTCTACTTCTACCCTGCTGCTGTCGCTCTCTCTATCGTCTCTCTCTCTCTCTCTCTCCTTCCTCCTTGCTCACCATGTAGTGCAATGACAACCGTTGAAACAACCTTGACTTCCTCCCTCTGCTGCCTCTCACGGCAAACAGAAACCAGGATGAACTCCATCAGAGCACTGACGATGATGATGTGACACAGACAGGTGAAGAGTAAGATGGATCCGGCTGAAAAGTAGGAGTGTTATAGCTGGAAATAGAGGAGGATGAAAGGGGGGGAGAACCGGAAAGTGAAGGGAGAAAGACAGGTTCAGTGCCATGTGTCAGTTGTTTAAGTGGAGGAATATGACTTGATGTAGTGAAGAAGCGATTTAGTAACACCGTGGGGGGTGTTCAGATGTGGTTTTTTTAAAATCAATTTTTCAAATTTCACACCTATTTGGAAAGACTGAGGAAGGGTTGAAAAGGAGTAGAAGATACAGAAATTGACAGCTTAGGCGTTCACTAAACCCCTACAGGATGGATGTCCAGAGGATGAATGCAAGGACAGGTGTGTCAGTGGATGAGAAAAAAAAACAGTGGACAGTGATAGATGATGACTATAGAAAAGCAAATCAAGAAGCTGCGGACTGGGCGTGGTTGAGGAATGCAAAGAGACGAGAGGTAGATGAAATACTGAATTAATGAATCCAGTAGATGAAAGACGTGAAGAAGATGGACGGGAGATGAAACAAACTAAAAGGGTACTCTTGGGATTGGAAAAGTACCGGAGGAGATCTCCATCTAGTGTTTGACCTTGACTTGACGAACAGCGCTCTAGTGTTTGTTGACTGGAGGGGGGAAATGAAGAAAGTAGAAGATTGGAGGATGTCAAAGGATTTTGGACCCAGAGGCCCTGAAACGATTCTCTTAAATACTGTTCTTTGGAGGTACCCATGACTAATGAGAGCCTACAACCATCGCTCTCATTAAAACGGTTCTCCAACACCATTGATGCTATTTATGGGGCACAGATCTTTAGGTGTGTCAGTAAACGTGATACTATAGGAGCCATTCAGCCTGAAGATTGCAAACCCCATGGTCACCTATGAGAAGTCACTGTGTTGTACGTCATTACCGTCACAAGATGACGCTTTAGTAGTTCTGTAGCTTGTGCAAAATATTTAGGCTATTATTTTCCAATTACTGGTTTGCTTTAAAGACATTTTACTGGTGAGACAATTATTTTATTCTGTCCCAGTGTTACCTGGATGGCTGTAAAACTATTTATTTTTGAAAGTGTTTTTGAATCATAATAAAATTTAAAAGCAATTTCTTCGGTTTTAATCAGATTCTGAGTGTATTATTTTTGACATCACCATCGAATATCTCAACATTTTTTGCACTGCAATTCAGTACTGAGACATTGTCTAAGAATTGTGATAGTATTTGACTTTAACACACACAGCTAGGGTATGTAAATAACCTGTCACACCATGAAAATCATAGCTAAGGAATTACGATGAGAAATAACACAATGACTGCACAAACTGTAGGTGTGTGCCAAATCAATTATTCAAAATCCAAATGAAAACCATAGATGATTACTTTCAGTGAGGAACACCAACACAGGCTGTGAATCATGGATGATTGCCTTTTACTTACGTACAATTTAAAAAAGGAAACACACACCATAAGTGAGATTTCACGCTTCCCTGTTATGAAATATAATGTGTCTCTGTTTAATTGCGAACATGCAAGTGCAGCAGACTGCATGTAACCCAACGCCATAAACAACTGAAGTGGTGTTCTGCTCCGTTATCTTCAGAGACCTGTATTGTGTTTTGCTTTTCTTTACGAACTGTTGTGCTCATATACATCTGTAAACACCAAACTTGTGCAGAATAAGCAAAATCAAGGTTAGGGCAGGATCAGACTCCCGGATGATACGGAATGAGAGGAGTAGGAATGACACGGAGCAAAATAGAATTACTGATATTCATCTGCAGCTGCAGGGGTGGTTGCACATGGTAAGCCAATGATTGGTCTAAAATTAAACTACACTATGGATGGTGGCACAAGATATGGGCATTTTATTCACATACCAGACACACAGCAGGGCTTAGCACCGGGGCATCTTCAGTAACAAAAGCTCTGGTTTCATCACACTCCACAGGCAAACAGGAACATATGCTGCCTCTACGTAAGCCCTGCCTCTATAGAAGGAAGCTTCACGTCACACGTAACAGCCTGTTGTAATGCAAACCATCTGCATCCACAGTTGTATTGGAATTCCGACTGAACTGAGAGCATCTTCCCCTCAGTACGCACACACACACACACACACACACACACGACAGTACTTCAACTCTGATTTTTCCTATTCCAGCAGACAGTCTCTACTTCTTTACCATAACAATAACACGCTGCACATAATGCATTGAGACAGCATGATGTGCTGAAAATGGCGGAATCCAGAGACGCACAGGCTGCACTAGAAAGGCGTGAAGACATGGGCCTGTGGCCAGTGCCAATCTAGATAAAGTAAACGCTGCTATATTCGCCGAGCAGCACAGTGGGTAAATTTCTAAGAGGAGCAAACTGAGGTCACTGGTTATCTAATTTGTTGTGCAGCCAAGTAAAACAGTTGCAACAGCGTAAGCGATTTTACTGTTGTCGTTTCCATAAAGAAAATTTTCCTTGGCACATAAATGAGCTGAATAATAATTGCGCGGGGTCAACAGTGAGGGGAGCTGTGCGACTCACTCGCTGACACTAAAAGGAGCTGCTGTGTGTCACCAAAAACAACGGCTGCCTCTCTGCAATCCAGGATGTAAACAGTCACAAGACGTCACGCCTGTCTTAGCAACTTAAACAAAAAAATGCGTGTCAATTATCTACAACATTGTGTAGCATTGCTACACAGGCCCTGATAAAAGAAGAACAGGTATCAGTGAGAGATCTGATCATGATGGCCCATCCACTGCAAATACGTAACCACTGACAAATGCATGACGGATATTCCAGTCCTACCAGTACTCGAGTTATGAGCTGAGGGTAACTGGCAGGACTAACAGTTTTGTCAGATACAAAACTGCAGCAACTTTTTCATACATGTCAAAAGGACAGCCTTTGAGGCTGAACTGTAACTACAGAGGATAAAGATGAAAGGTTCCTCTGTTGAAACACACTGGAACCAGTGCAGCTGTAGAGGCATGCACAGCATCCAGAGGACTCTTGCAAACAACTCGCTGTGAATGCTACAGCATTAAGCTCAATATGCATGTTGTGTTCAGTTTCCGTGCAATCTGCTGAGAGTGAGTCACGCCTGCTAAATATATAGTTCCCCTCACTTTGTAAACAGCGATGACAAACTGAAGCAGGCAGGGAATAGGAGAGTCTACAACTATCACACTAACGTTCCCTCGTGGTATGATAGAATTCACAAGCAGCCAATTTCCCCCTGCTCCCTTGTTTTCCCTGCCTGCTGGCGATACAGCCCTCCACAGATGTTATTTTTAGAAAAGCCCTAAACATTATTGGAGGCAAGAGCTCTGCACCACAGCCACTCTGAACAGGTGCTGCACAGGGCAGGCTGGAGCGCTGCCTCCAAAGTTTGGCAGGGAGGGAGGACAGAGTCAGTGACACAGCAGTTTGTTGCAGATTGGGGGTGGGGGGGTGGGGTTGTGTACACAATACCTGAAATATTGGTATGACACAGAAATCACTTCGTCAAAATAGCTCTTATATAGTTTGGAGTATGTCAGAGTTTTGTTGACTCAAATCGGAATCGTGTTTCAGATGGTATTAAATAAATATCCTGGTGTCTTATTCTGTCACCGAATCGGGAAAAGCTGTCATCCATCCATCCATCCATCCATCCATCCACCCATCCCGTATTGCTTAAAATTAATTCCCTTTAACCACAAAGTTTGAGGAAACAGCCTAAATAGCATATTGATACCTTCTTAAAATAATAATTTCATTCGCGTTTTTCAGATCTTTCAGGAAACACAAACAACCGAACCACTTGTTCATGGACATATACATAGGCTATTAATTATACTATAGAGGTAGAATGGCATGATTTGTTTAACTGAGGATTTAGGCAATTGGATCAGGAGTGGTCAGCATCATGAGGATTTGATTTAGCCAAAAAAAAAAAAAAAATTTTTTTTGGAAAAAACCCCCCACAAGTCTGTTGTCGAGCCGTTCTAATGCCCCTGACGACCAATCTGAGACGCAGTGTGACATTACAGAGACATTTCCAATAATTATTCTTAAAGGTGGGGAGAGCAATTCTGGGGAAAGACAGTTGGCAGTTGAATCTTATCACCAGGTTTACATAGGAACTTTTTGGGTTTGTGGCTCAGCATGAAGCAATTTTGTATTTACTGAGCTAGGAATGATATTCAACAATCAACTGTTCTTCTCTGACTCCACCTTTCAGCTTAATTAAGAAAACATTCGACCAGGATTTCTGTATTTGGTCTGAGAAATATTCCAGGACATAGAGACCAGCATCTCCCTGGGATCCACATCCCCTTCATGGCTGAAAAGATGCTTAACATTCAGACTCAGACATCAACTCTTATCCTGCCCTACCGTGAAAACTCAATTCATCGCTGTTAGCTGTTGATAGAAAATAAAGAAATGAACAAGGACAGTGCAAAAATTAAACTTAAATATACTTTGATCAGCAATCAAACTATATTTAATTACAATTAAACATACTTTGATTACTGATCAGTTAATAGTGAGAAAGGAGCCACTGAACACTGTATAAGGTGTCATAGTACAACAGTGATTTTCTTAACTATTTTATTGGCTCTTTAGAAGAATACTACCCATAGAACACTGCACATAATTTGCTGTATTTGCTCAAACATGTTAAAAAAATGTGTATATTTGACACACTCAGTAACTGGAATTGTTAAAATTAGGATCATTCATAAAAAAAATGAATAATATTCAGTTAAGAAATCAGTAAGTTCTATTCATATGTACAACATGGTTATATTTGAAGACTTTACTTATTGTATTTCATGGAACATTTATTTAGATCTTCAAAGTATTATATGTCCATGGTCATTTTCCTTAAATCTCCACTTCGGTGGTTTCATTTCCTCTAAAATTAAGTTTTGACTTAATATCTGTCTGCATTTAAGTAATAGAACGATATCACCCTCCCTCTGGCACAGACTGACAGCCTGTAAAGAACTTTCAACAGAATTAGCTAGCCAGCTCGGTAAATCAGAAATCCAATATCGGTGTCAGGTAGAGTGATAATAAGACCATTTCACAACAGACAATTGTACGGCTTGGTCATTTACTTTCTGCCTTCAAAGTAAATGTCTTGTGTCACAGGCTGCTCACTTGTGGCACCCTCCAATTCCAAGGGTATTCAAGATTAGGAGGAGTAGGTAAAGAGGAGGACAAAGCAAGGGCTACAACATGAATCTCTGGACTTGATCGTACATCATGAAGTTAAACTTAGTAAAAAAAAAAACAAACCCAGAGAATAATTGTAGATTTATGCTGCGAATTCTTGACAGCTGAGCTGAGACGGACAGATGTTGTCGTTACATCTGATTTAAAGTCAAGAGACCAATCAGTTGGTATAGGCAGTAAAATGCTGACTCAAATTAAATAGGGGTAAAAATTGCTGACTGCGACACAGTGACAAATTCTGCTAAGCTGGCGGTGTCGTTATCTTAAACCCGAGCTGTAACACAGACATGACAACTTTATTACAGCAAAGAGGAGCTGCAAGTTTCATGGGTCTCTTTCTCATGTGCAGAAGGTAGTCATCTATTATGAATTGCAATCTACACAACCTATAGAGCAACCTATAGAGTGAAGTAGTTATGTAGTCGATTTGGAGAACTAAGAGGCTAGGCTCACTGATGGTCTAGTGTGGGCACAGATTACTCTGTATGAAATATGAATCACTCAGTTCATCTGACAAATAGAGACATTTAGTGGAAATGCCACATGCACAGAGTGTCTTGTTTGCAATGCCATTGGAAAGCGAAGAAAGCAGTGTGATTTTCTTTAAAGGCTTACTCCGAACAGAGTGGGCACCGAATGAGCTCATCACATTCAATAAAACAGGGCTGGTTTTAAAGTCTTTTTAATAATTTTAATGTCTCCGATCTGCAGGAAGGTACCTCTATTTATGAGTTCTCTTATTACTTCTCATACTCAAAATTGCTGAAGGATCAAGGTTAATGTATCATATCTCCAATCTGTCTTAGTCAACAGTCCCCTTGTCTCGGGGGACTTGTGAATACCGCTGAACAGAAGAAAGGTGCCAACAGGGTATCCAAAAACAGGACATTAGTGCTGTTTAACTCTGCTATAGTGCTAGCATAAGCTGTAGTCTCTCTATTGTAATGAATATATAGTAAAAGAGTCTAGCAGTGGTGCCAACACAGAGAAGACAGTGTGTCGGGAAACATCCAAGAATGGGTACCACTCAACTCTATATTACCTTGCCAGCCTCCATGGACCAGCTTATACACCACTCAGGCTTTATGGGAAACATTGTGCTGAACTGCAAGTGTGTGTGTGTGTGTGTGTGTGTGTGTGTGTGTGTGTGTGTGTGTGTGTGTGTGTGTGTGTGTGTGTGTGTGTGTGTGTGTGTGTGTGTGTGTGTGTGTGTCAATGTCCATGCTAGAACTGGAGGAAATGAAGCTGCCATCGACCTCCGTTCGTTAACCCGTCTCAGTTTATCATACTCCAGCTGTTTGGTTGTGGCTTAAATGTAAAAGACGAGGCAGTGTTTTCTCATCCTCTGCACTAAATGCCAGACACCAATTTCATTTATTAATATTCATTGTGTCCACGACAAACAAAGGGACGAACCTTTAAAAGAAAAATGTGCTACAAAATAAATACCCTGACTGCCCTACACACTTAATTTCAATGTGTTTGACAACTGTTCACATATTGCTGGGGATGAAAAGTATAATGATGGATTTAATTTTGTTTTTTATGTATTAAGTATACATCTCTTGATTTGTCTATGTTTTTTTTGTCATTATATATGTCTTTGTCTATAACGGTACAGACACTGCACAAGTACTTAATATGCTGGCCAATGTATTCATAAGAGGAGCAGAAACAATTCCATGATGAACCAAATAATGGACAGCAATATTTTACAATATGTACAAGTTAATACCATAAATTATTCAAGCAACAGTTTTAGATATCAACCAGCTGTACAATGCCAACTTTCATGCTTTCTTTCTTTGTCATGTTTCCCATGGCAAAACTCCCACCATGGTGCTAGGCTAATGAAGGGCACTGTAATTCATTTTCTGGTACTGAACTGAATGTGTTCCTAGAAACGAGGATCAGAACCCAGACGCTGGAACCAAAGCTGTGTTTCCAATTTGTGGTTCTGCTTCTACTTGGCTCAGCTTTGGCAGCTTTGCTGGAGTCAGATTCAATCACAGGATGGACAAACGGAATTTTCCATATGTCCTGACCTACCGGGAATAAAGGAGACATGACTACTTTGAGTTTCTCTTTTATATTCTTCTATAAGTTGAATCTTCTGTTTCTGGCAATGGCGTGTAAGAGAATTAGTTGATAAAGGCATTTGCTGTACTTAAAAAATTCCTTCACTATCACACAGTAGAAAATGTAAGACCTCTGATCTGGAGTTGCTCAGCTATGTGAGTCCTGACCATCTCCTCTTCCTCTCTGCTGTCACATGCATTCAGACTCCCGGCTTACTAATCACACGCTGATTCCTCCAACCTTTGGTGTTAAGGTTATTGCACTTTGAGCAATATTTCTTTCTAAGTCAATGTGTGTGTGTGTGTGTGTGTGTGTGTGTGTGTGTGTGTGTGTGTGTGTGTGTGTGTGTGTGTTGAGAGAGTAAAGGGGACATGATGAATGGCATGGCTTAAATCCAGCGCTGCACAGAATGGATCAATAGCGATCATACATATACATAATGTAGTGTACACTTGCAGTTTCCACAACCCTGTGATTCATCTTTTCCATTGACATTAATGCAAAGCTTTGGCTCAACTGATGAGTGATGAAGTGAAAAAGGTCCAGCAACCATTCCTTCTTATCACATAATCAGTTGTAATTAAAGGGGTTCTACTTTCTATTGCCTCATGGGTAACTTCTTTTGGGTGGTCTGCCCTCTGTAGCCCTGGGCACTGACATTAACAGTAACCTCTCGGGTTACTGCTCCAATCAGCAGGAGAAGTGATGAGCTCAGCTACGAGAAACACAAAGTCTGCATTATCAGATCTTTTTATTGAGCCAAAAGCAAAGGGAAATGTTCAGGAATATTGACTTCTATTGGCGATTGAACGGCATGCGTACATCCAGGGAGTAAATGTCACCAATCAATCTACATTCTCTAAAGAAAAAGCGGTTGGGGCTTCGCTTTTGTTCTGCCAACACTAAACATTGCTCTCTGCTGTCATTTCAGGAAGGGTGCAGTAGTCTATAACACTGAGCACTCACTTCACTTCATTTGTGACGCCATAAATGTTCCATATGTTCTTTCAAGTCGCATGATCATGCAAGTTTTTCCAGTTCATAATGCTTACAGGAGTGGTCACATATCACAGCACCTCGCCTCAAATTGCAATCTGGATTGACACGTACAAGTGATCTCATGGCAGAGATTCTTCTGGATTTTATTTCATGAACTGCATCACAAAGAAATGGTGCTAATTTTGTCTCGAGAATTCAAACACCATGAAAAGCAGCACTGATGTTGCTTTTTCCATCAATCTATGACAAGGTGATTTTAAACTACATGGCTCAGTGTAGTGGAAAGTCCCACAGTCTAAGCATTTCAAGTGAAACACAACAGCAAGTCAGTGTGACAGAAAGAGACAGGTCACAGAAGAAGTTCATGTGTGCATTAAATCATTTCAATCTGGAGCGAAAAAAATCATGCTGGAGTATCACAACCTCAATTCCAAGTTTCTTGTAGCTCTGGTCTTCCAAACGTCTTCTGGAGGGACACTTCCTGTCTCTCCTTAGTCTGTAATGGCCAACCTGAAAGGGAAGCGCTATCACCAACACAGACAGCTTCCTTCCCATTTTCACAGACAGGTCTCAGGTGAAACAGGAAAAAATTAGGACAATGTCTCCTCAAATCCATCTGCATGACCATCACACACATGGGGAAAAACAGCAACTTCATCAACTGAAGGTGTCTTGGTCTTGGCTGCAAAATAAATCTTGCGAGATTTGGTGCTTTAAGTTTATCTCAATCCAGCATCCTTACAGTGCGAACAGGCATAAAAAATAACTCAATCTTTCCTTTTCCCTTAGACCACAGTATGAATTATTAACTTCTAAAAACTGAAAACAAACCAGGTCTCCAAAAACATTTAAAATCGACCAAAAAAGATAATCATTGACTTCATGGCCATTTGCTGTTCTGAAAATCATCCTGTGCAGATTTTGGTCAGATACCGCTGCAGCCCAATACTGACCAGCGGGCGGAAGAGTTCACTTCGGAAGCCATAGCAGTAACTAAAATATAGCCATGTAAAGAATGGTGAGTTAAGAATACAGTAAGAGAATACATTTCAAATATTCTTCGTTTTACAAAATACACGTTCACCAGCAAAATAGTATCAGAAGAATGAGTAGATTAATAATATACACATGTACAGTATGTGTCAGTCTAAGTTTTATATAGACTACAGTTCATGTTGACATTTGTGATTATGTGACTGATAACTATCAAGTAACAAGAGCAATGAACTGTGGGAAGAAAATGCCGTAGAGTCAAGTTGTTTTTGCTGTGTACTAATTACCTTCCCTAAATGTCAACTGAACCGAGCATCTGTGCTCCTCTCATGGTTCTCTGAAACACCTGCTGATGAAAATGTGTTTCTGTGATCACTGATTGAGCCAGGACCTGCGTGGTGCTCTACAGCTCCTCAGCCAGGTTCATGTACCATTTTAAATCTGATAATAATACATCTAAACATTCTTTGTATATCTTATGTGTTCCAGGAAAACCCTTCCTTCAGATATTTCATCTTCATTGAGATCAGTGTGTTAGTTAGCCTCACAGAATCATTTTGGTCCTTGGGCAGAGACACGGTACCAGTACGACCAGTAGTACAGTCCAATTAGTGAAAAGCTAAGAGGCAAATGTTAGTCCAGACCCTGATCACAGTTGTCCCACTGGGACGCCTGCCACTGACGTTTCCTTGACAGTCATATGAGTCTCCTAATCGCATGCAGGGTGCTGAGAAAATCTGCTCAAGGACTTTTTGGAAATTAAGATGATTAAAATCATCTATTACAGAGCTGAGAGTAGAAGCAGATTGCATTTTGTGAATCATCTGATAATTTAGCAGTGCCGGTGTCAGCCTGAGGGTGAAAGTGAACAGAGATGAATAAGTGAACACCCTGGGGGAAAGAGAGAACTTACAGATGCGGACAAGAGTTCAATGTCAGCAGGACAGGGCTGCTTTTGCAAAATAACACTTATAAATTAGCTTCTATAAATATATAAACGCACAATCTGTGGGCTTCACTTGAGCTCAGGACATACTGTTAGGCTGAATTGGTACTTTGGAACATGACAAAACTACAGATTCAAGTATCTACAATAGTAATCAACAAAAGCTGCAAGTTATGTAATGATGTGAACTAGAAAAGCTTTTCTAGACAATGAACCTTTTCACTTAGAGCAGTGTCATTAACTCCACCACTTTCTCTGCAATGACATAAGGATCTCCCACAAAGTGGTTATACATATTTTGGGAGATACTGAAACACATGAAAGTCAAGGAAAGCAGATATATTTCTCATTCCATTTCCATTTCTAATAAACTATGATTACTTTCCTGTTAATTGTTGGATTTTGGAGAGTTTTGCCTCATAAGGCATTTACAATTCAGCCAAATAATCACCTTTTGGTTGATTTGGTCAAAAACCGTTAAGGCAGGGCTCGGAATAAACCTTTTTTCTTGGTGGCACTGGTGGTCCCAAATTTAGAAGTTAGTAGCACCAGCAAAGACTTAGGAACACCTACCCAAAAGCAAGGCAGTGACGGAGCGATAGAGATCGCCACTTTTAATTCATGCTACGTGTTCAGACCATATGAGGTAAAATGGTTTTGAACTGCCTGACGGCAGGAATAAACATAAATTTCGTCCACTCATTGTTAACCAGCAGTTTTCCTCATTAACCTCCCTTTGTTTGGAGCTATGCTGTCTCCCCTTTCTTTTGTGCTCCGCTGTAGCGGTAAACTCACAGCGGTAGCGGCAGCGAGCTGTCTCACTTCCTGGTACGCTGACAGCAGGGTAGACAAACTATCTGATTGGCTGATCCGGACCGCGATTTGGTGATCCCTGCTCTATGGAGAGAGAGAAAGAGCGAGAGAGAAGAGGAAAAAAAAGGTGCACCAGATTTTTTTCCCTAGTCGCACCGGTGCTCCTAAATATATTTAATAGTCGCACTGATAAAAATTTGGGCGCATATGCGACCAAAATGGTCGCAATTTCGAGCCCTGCATTAAGGCCATAAGAACATGGTGATATAATGAAATGGAGCAACACTTTTTCTTTCTGAAAAATAGAGTATGGATTTTTAATTAACAAAAGCCTTTTGGATTTATTAATGTGCAAATACTGTATGCAAGCCAGTGGTTAATATTGCGTTGTCAGCTGAAGAGCCACGTTGTAATCTTCAAACATCTGACATTTAAATTAAATGTACAAACAACAACGTTATCACTTTGAATATTTAAGTACTGCATTTGTAATGCAGTTAGCAGAATTTTTGTTAAAATTACTTACAAATTACTTTATTCTGTATTTACTGAAATTGTACATAACTGTAGAATCTGTGTTGCAGTTTACAGCTCTTACCAGTGTTCTCCATTATAATGCATTCATGTAACCATAGATGGTGATAACTGGTAAATACTGCCAAAGAAGCTCAAAATCTGTTGTAGAGCAACAGAAAAATCAGAGCTGCATTATATCTATTACATAGTACTATCTATTATATAATGCATGCAGACCCATGACTTGCATTGTCTCACACTGTGTCTTTTTGGACTTTAAGAGTCATAAGCTGCTGATTACAACGGAACACAGATGACTGGAGGAGGATACGCAGAACAAACTGAATGACTGTTTTGAATCTCTACAGGTGTGGCAGTTCTGTTTTGACAGCGGATTGACTACATCCTGCTACAGATCTTCTGTAGTTCCGTTAACATTTGTTTATTGAGGATAAATGATCACAGATCAACAACAATAACTACCTGGAAGTCTTAATCACATGGTTCTGTAAATATATTGTACTACAGCTGTGAAATACTGATAAACAAAACAGTATCTCTACTGTAGTCTCATTTCTGTCCAACTCATGAGACTAAGACTCTGATTCCAGTAAATTTAGAGCTGTGCCGCCATGACATCACAAAGAGCTGGAGGGTTCCCACAGACATTTCAAGCTATTTATTAAAATTTAAAAGAAGTTTGTTTGAGCATCACATGCAAAGAAATGTGCTCTTGAAAGCGGCTGGATCCACTTTGATTCCAACAGCACAACTGTGCCAACATTGCTGATTCACACAGACGTGCATATGTACCAGGTCTGCCATGTCCCATTCCTTCAACAGTACTGAGAAATAATGCATGTTCTCTAGACTGGGTGGCGATCGCACAGGAGACATCAAGGCTAATCCTTTAGGTTCAGTGTCACTCCTACTTGAGGCTAACAAATTGAGAAAATAACACAACAGATACCCTTTGGGATACAGCTCCTTGACAGTAGACTATGAAGCAAGAAAAATGCTAAAATGCCTCCTAGGGGGCGTATAAAAGCAACAAAACGTGACAAAGTGCCATTCTTGGGGATAAATCACTATGAAGTGCTCTCTAGTGTGCTCTTGCAATGGACAGAACATGATGCACCACGTAATGGGTACCCTCCAACTAGAGAAAACATGATGCAGTTCCATCTACGCTACGATGTGTGTGCACCTATCCCGCCATAAAGGCATCCATTTCTGCATAGTGGTGCCTCAAAGAGTAAAGCTGGTGCCCTTCTTATGCCCCTGCCAAATAGGGATACCCTCATCTGTCTGTCCATCCTTACGTAACAGGGTATGGTCTGTATGCATGAACGGGAATCCAGATATTTAACCCATGCTTTAGGACTCTGGACTCTTTTACCTATTTATCCATTTCTGAATGCATAAAAAATTGCATGTACATTTGCTCACATTCATCAATAACAAGAAATTATGTTCTATCCACATTAGCACAACATCACCATTTTCCAGTACAGGGGGCATCTGTGTTCTTCGACATACCTTTTGTAGTTATTTTTATCACACCTGGCCTCAAGTAACCCCAGTCCAACACTTTTTTGTATGTACAGTGCGCCACTGGGCCTCTGTGTGCCGTGCCCACGCATGGCTCACTCACCTGCCCACCTCAGTTTCTAACATACCATATTTCACTTCCATAAGTTGAGCACATGTCTAGTTAGCCTCATTCATTCCTCCTGAGTGTGGCAGTGGCCTGCAGACACACACCACCCCCCCCATGGTCAATTCTGCTGCTAGAAGCGAGGCACAGGGACTGCTAATGAACTTGCATGCCATCCGTGGCATTTCAAGAGCAGCGTAGCATGCATCTGATTAATCTTTATCATAATTAGATCGAGCAATTAACCTGCGTGCCACAGAGCTCTGGAGCCTGATGACTCTGCGTGAGCTGCCCTCAACTTTGTGTGTTTTCAGAACAGCCCATTAATGTGAGCCAATAATGCAAAAGAATGCTGTGGTATACTCTGTGTGTGTGTGTGTGTGTGTGTGTGGGGGGGGGGGCTCAGGAACATTTCTGGTTTTCATTTCTGGTTTCCTCAGTGCAACCTTTCTCTGATAAATGATGTACAAGAGGCAAAGCAGACAGGGAGAGATCCAATCGTCATTAGCACTGTGATGCTCCCTAACGTGAAAAGCCTTGAGGACATAGTTGCTCACACACTGCCTGCTGATAGGACATACTTGGAATGCTTCAGTTGTTGCAGGCAGTATGTGCTCAACAAAACTGGACAAGTAGAGTCCAACCAAAGGGGACATCAACTTACCTCACTAGTCAAGCATTAAGAACACTTCAGGAATTGGAGAAAAAAGGAAGGTAAGTAAGCAGAGAGACCCTCGATGTGCTCTTGCGATCACACCAGGAAGTCCTCTTCAACATGGAACAGCGTTAAATCACATCTTCACTTCCCCATGTTCAGCCAAGCGGGTATTCAAAAAGCTGAGACAATCAAATGTTTTATGGAACACACAACCACCATAACACTGTCTAGATCGTAAATATTTATTATAAATGCAAATTCACAAAAAGTTTTTTTTTCTATCTAGATGTGGATGGTCATCATCATTGTCATTAGTTGTTGAAGTTCCTGGTCAGAAGAATGGAGGCAGGAACTCTTGACGGTCAGCCATGAAACTGAAGCTGCATAAAAAGCTGCGACGTCTCTTCACAAACGGACGCCGTTTGAAGCCGTTAATGACCGTTACTTTTGCTGGAGAAATGACCGGACACAGGTCAACAACAGCCAACACACGACGGAATGAAGGAGGCAAAGGACTCCAGACCTCCGTGGCGTGAAACCCGTTCACGCCACACGCTGTAGAAACTAATTCCACGTAACGTGACAGTTCAGACCGTCGGCTGCTCGTTCAAACCACAAACTATTGTCTGCAGGTGGAACCGATTCACATGATGTCATGTTGGGTCCATTCTCAACACTTTTTTAGAGTCAAATACGATTTAAAAGTTGCACATTTGGAAGGAACATTCAGCAAGCTGTCGCTACGGAAAGATCAAGAAGGTCTTCAAAAAGTTTTACTACCCTTGTAAAAAAAAAAAAAAAGGCTATATAATAAAAATAACCCCGCCGAATGGAAGAGGGGTACTTGGTGTTTGTTAATATGTCCAAACCGACGACCTATCGCGCATTAAAAGAACCCAGGGAACAAGGACTCCTTAAAATCCACTACTTCCAAAGGGGACCTGGTCTGGCCCTCCGCCCGCGTCTGAGGTCGGAGAGACCAGCGAACTTGGGTTGACTGACCTGTTCGTTTGTCGCCGGTGTGGCGGTCGCGTTTTGTCCCGGCGTGTTGGTGTTGAATGTGGACAGCCTTCTGTTCGGGTTCGGGTTCGGCTTCGGGCCACAGTCTCTGGGAGATTGCGTCCCGGACAACTCTGGCGCTGCTGCCAGTGACGGACAAAATGTAGTTCATAACGCTGCTGCTCCAGAACCGATCCACCACCAGACTGTCAAGGCGCGACTGACACTCAGGTCATCGCTCCAAGTCGCAGCGTCGGAAGTTTCCTGTCAAATTCTTGGCGTGACAACGACGGTCCTTCACATTCCCACACAACCTGTCAGATGTGTCAACAAGTGCGCCTAGTGGACTCCAGCAGCATGACGGCCGGACGCAACCCACTGCCCCATTGGCCCATTGGCCCACATTCACTCTGATGACGGCCCGCTGCAGCTGGACGGGCTCCGCGTGGGCCCCCTGCAGTGAAGTCCGGATACAAAACAGTTAAAAATCTATGTTAATTTTTTTTTTTGTCCAAAACCAAACTCATAACCCTGCAACATTAATGGAAATGCAATTAAATAAATTCGGTGTTAAATTCAGTGTGATTTAGATCACGTGTCAAACTCAAGGCCCGCGGGCCAATTGTGGCCCGCCACGTCACTTTATGTGGCCCGCCAGAGCATTAACGGTCAGTGTCTAAATATAAATAGGTCAAAAATGTGTTTTGAGAATTTGTGTCATAACAGAAACAATTTTTTTTTCTGTGTAAGTGTAATGTTTGTAACTTGAATATGTAATAAATTCAGTCATTTAACATCCAGCAGTAGTTACATTTATGTTACATTACATTGAGTTACATTTATAAGTTACATCTGGCCCTTTAAGGACAGCCATTATGCTGATGTGGCCCTCGGTGAAAATGAGTTTCACATCCCTGATTTAAATCCACACCACATTGCATACACCCCCTAAATACGCTTGCTTTTACAAAAAGACCCATAATACTTGTTAAAGAAAATACATTTTAAAAAGATCCTTTGAGACTGAAGAAGACTTGCTCACAACTTGCTCATCTAAGGTTGGTACAAGGATGACATTTTTGGTACATAAAGAAATGTGTGAAAGTCTAAAGTCAACAGGCTGGAAACGGGTGTCTCGATCAGGCCCAGGCAGTGAACTAATAAGGCTATAATGCATTATTCATTTAAGATAAGAGATGCTGAGTGCTAAAGAAGTCATGTAATCTTTCAGATAATCAAAATAGGGGTGCTTGTTCACATTTATTCGATGACAAAGGTTTTCCTTTGCAGACAGTGATTTGACAGGGGAATTGTCTTTCTTTGGGTGAACTTAGCTTTTAACAGCTGTTATAATTGATAGAAAATGAATGAATGTGATGAAGCTGGGTTTGGGGAACATTCAATACTGAACGTGCTCCATCTGCTGGTTGTTGCGGGTAGTACAGGCTTCAGTGTCGGGTTAAGTTGAAGTCACAGAAGCAGAAGCATTATAGAAAAAAATCACCTGAGTCATTTTTAATTAATAACAATATAAACTAGTATTCAAACTGAATAAGAAAGTGAACAACACTCTACATATATCAGTAAAAGGCAGCAAACCACCATCCATCAGTCAACATCTCTGACAACTTGGTGGACCTGCAGCCCTCTGCTGGTCTCTGACCTTGCACAGGGCCTTGCTGGTACCCTTGGCACAGGGACAGTGTATTTAGGCGGGTCTCAACTGGCCCCGCGCCACCCCCACAGGGCCTTGTAGCTGTGTGATATACTGTGTTGCAGTACAGCTGCCCAGAAAGGTCATCAAGTCATCCATAACATCCTCAGAGGGAGGCTGACTAGATTCCTCCTCTCTGTGCTTCACCCTCATAGGTTGGGAGATTTACTTTCTATCAGAGCGGATAGAGATAAAACTGAACCGGTTTATAAAAGACACTTTGGACTGAGAACTCCACTTTCTCATTAAGCTTTAGTGTGACCAAAGAGGGAAAATGAAAGAATTCCCTCTGAGCACATCCAATAACATGAGCATCACTGCATGGAAATTATGTGAGCTACTTTGTTCAATTAAAGACAGCATGTTTGATGTATTGTCTGTTTTCTGTGTTTCATGGCTGATTTAAGAGTCTCAAGCCAATTGGCTAATTGTTATCCATTACAGTGTTATGTTCTTATAAGTTTTGTAAATTCCCCATTTATGATTGATAAATTATTACATTAGTTTTTCTTTAAAGTATTTGGGGTACCCTTCAATATGTGGATATCAAGAATCACTTTAATTGTCATTGTTAAATCCAGCAACGAAACTGGGTGCTCTCTTCGGTGCAGATACATTAAAAGAGAACAGATACGAGACAGATAAGAAAGAAATACATTTAAAAAATAGATAAAATAGATAAGAACACAAAAAAAACAGGGCAAAAGGGCAAGATGATGACTATTAAACGTTCTAACACCCGTTCAGTATGAAATGATACACATTATTGATAATGTATGATAAATTGCACCTACACACTGATACATGTATGTATGTACAGAATACTGTACATGTATACATATATGAATTTCTCATAGTAGGTTTCCTCTCATTAATTGTCAAACATGATCAGATCAACACCTGACTAAGTGGTACAGGTACTCATACAAAAAACAACCCAAAAAAAACTTCCTGGTGTCAGGAGCTGCCAACAGAAGCCCTGAGATGGTCTTGTGTTGTGAGTCTTTGTCATCATCTGAGAGTGGGGAACTGGGGAGCAAGTGTTAATCTCAGCAGTTTTCCACTGAGAGGCAGGTAGGCTCCTGCCTAATCCTGACAAGAGGAACACTTTCATTACAGAACAACAAACACAAAATACACTGGGGAACCGTCGCTTTGCTACCCTCAGTGGACGAACGGAACACACAAGCGTTACGAAGCACAGCTGCAGCACGCTGGTGCGAACACCACAACGTGTGCAATGGAATAGCTTTAGCAACGTGTGCGCACACATTTTCACACACATCAACGGGCTCTGGCCTCCCAGACATTTTCTGTTAATAATGGAAATCACCAGGCCACTAATGCATCACAGAGCTCACTAAAGTGAGATAAATGCCACTCCTTGACAAACACAGCAAGCCTTACAGTAAGTGTTAATTGGAAAGGCTCACTGAGACACGTATGGCAAAAGAGAAGTTATTTTCTTAGAGGTGATGAGTCTCACGAGCCTTTTCTTGGAGATCTCCTGAGGTAAGTACACAAAACAAAGCAAGTGTTGTCCTGTGTTTCACTAGCATTATACTCCATTATCTCGCAGCCTACACAAGACACATAAACAAGATGATGACCTATAAAGACCTTGAGCTGCTGGAGGAGTTGGCCAAGGCTTAAAGACAATGGCGCCAATCACAGGTGTTTAACAGCCTTTGTCTGAAAATCCCTCAGTGTTTGAGACATTTTTGCAAGAGAAAGGAAGCTTAGCCTCTCCAAAGCTGTCCACGCTACAGCAGATGAATACGATTTTCACATGCAACAAGACCCGAATATTCCTGGAGAGAAACACCAATCAAATGTTGTGTAGCGCCTGTTCAGGCAGAGACAATGCTGAGCAGAATCACTGGAGAAACTCCTAAGGAGAACTGGGGCAATCCATACGGTCGACACAGTTACATAAATCTGACTGCTGTTACAACCATATTTGTGCACAGTGTTCATGGAAAATACAGATAAATGATAAATGAGTAACCATAAGATCCATCCATTCACTGTCTTGCAGACGAGACAATCTACTTGTCTATAGCTGCTTCTTCGTCTTGTGGGTCACGGGTCTGGAGCTTGTTATACGGGTGAAAGGCGGGGTGCACCCTGGATACGACACCAGGTCACGGCAGGATCACATAATTGACAAACAATCATTCACACTCACACCTATGGCCAGATTGATTGTGATCAACACACCTAAGCTGCATGTTTTTAGAGGTGGCAGGAACCTGGAGAACCCGGAGAGAACCCACACAGACCCAGGGAGAACCAAACTCCACTCAGCCTCCTGCTGTGAGGCAACAGTGCTACCCACTGTGACACCCTGCCACACTATCCATAACCTATTTCTGCTAATATACTGTATGCCACAGTCAAAGGATTATACCAACAGTTATGGACTGCTGTGTCATCATTGTTCTATGTGTGATGTCAGAATTGATTTTTACTTATTTTATCTTTATTTAACCAGGAAAAAGTCCCTTTGAGTTACAACAACTCTTCTCCCAGGGAGTCCTGGCCAAGACAGACGGCAAAGAGTTACACAAGACACAAAGAAGAAGATAAAAAAATACAGCATTAATGACAAATCAATGGTGATTCAAAAATACAAACTCTTGTGAGACAGAAAAAACCCAATACAAATCTCACGTTTGTGCATCAAGTAAGGAGCTGAAGCCAGTGGTGATCACCTTAGCTAAGCATAAAGACTGGAGGAATTAGGAAACAGCTATCTTGATTATTGTTATTGTATTGAAATTATGCTATAAAATTCCTCCAAAAAACGACAACTTTATATTTAAAAAAACATCAGTTTGTAGACCTACTGTATAGGCTGTGCGTCCCTTTAATATATGCCCTGTCCAGTTTTACTGGATATGAGATATGGATTCCTGACAGGACAGATTGCTGTTTTGCTGCATAGTTTGGTGCTGTTCTTAGGTATAGTTTAGTTGTATGAATATGGGAGCTTGTACGTTCTCCCTATGTCTGCATGGGTTTTGTCCGGGTTCTCCAGCTTCATCCCACCACCACAAACATACAGCTTGGATGAACTGATCACTCTAAAATGAGTGTGAGCATGCATGTTTCTCTATGTATTGCCCTGCAAAAAACTAGTGATTCATCTGGGGTGCACACTGCATATTGTATTTAGCCAGCTGGGACAGACTCCAGCAGAACAGTGACATCTACTTAAGATTAATGTATGGATACGTTTATAATAACACATGACACATAACACATAATGTAATAGTTACAGTAATAATTTGGTAATTTACCATGAAAGATCACTTTGTAAATGAGCTAACAAGATTTTGTGCTAAAATGTGCTAAATCTTGAACGTCAGTCAACATAATTCTCACATAAAAAATAATCCTGTCTAATCTTTACATGGTAAATTAAACTAAAAAAGACCAAGGTAGCACAAGCTGCTTTTAAGGGTAGTGATATTTCTTTTCCAAAAGTATGTTCCTCCCTTTCATGTTTGTAGTCAATCAGCTTCCTGTTCAGGGTCATGGGCAGACCGGCACTGATACAGCATGCAGCGAGTGAAAAGATAAGGATACCAAACACCGCAGAACCGTCACTTGCAGAAGCAATTAGCTATTTAAACCTTCTGCTTCATCCCACATTTGGATCATGAGAGGAAATAGGATCACAAGCAAATAGAAGCAACATCATTGTCTTAGGTCCCAAATGCAAGGTTTTCAATCAGTATAACATGCGAAATTCTAGATAAGAGGCTTAAGGTTCCATAAGACTGGCTGGATTGGTTTTATTTGGCAGGGACAATTTTTCCATATCTTAACTCTCTATCCTCTATTCTATCTTGGTAAACAGACTCTACTACTATGGTGCTTTCCTGGTCTACTTGATCACTTTATATCTTAATCTTTTCTTTCGGCTTTTCCCTTCAGGGGTCGCCACAGCTAAACAGGTGCCTCCATCTAACCCTGTCTTCTGCATCCTCTTCTCTCACACCAACTACCTTCATGTCCTCTTTCACTACATCCATAAACCTCCTCTTTGGTCTTCCTCTAGGCCTCCTGCCTGGCAGTTCAAAACTCAGCATCCTTCTACCAATATATTCACTATCTCTCCTCTGGACATGTCCAAACCATCTCAGCCTGGCCTCTCTGACTTTAAACATTCATTCAGAGTGCTGCCATTTATCGTACCATGCATGGTGTCACCTGCTTGTCAGAAGTGGTAATATTTCACACCACACTTAACACTTACATCAATATATCTACAACTGGGAGTAAACTAGGATCCAAAGAGAGTTTGACATATCTACCTCAGGACTGGGGATCAAACCACCAACCTTCTGATAAGTAGATGACCACAGGCAATTCGTGTCAGCTCAAATGTCTATTAAAAAAATGCTTCTTTTGCAATATGGCAAGCATACACAGTAAGTGCATCAAAAGGTTCAAGACCAAGCGTTGAGTTGGATAATCTACCACACTGTGATGTTGGCATGTCAGATTTTCCTGATCTTAAGTCAAGTATGAATGAATTCTCTTGAGACAAACTGAGCATAGAACAAATGAGCTTATGAAACAAAAACTTCAAGACACTCAATTAACACAAATGTCTGAGTGTGGAAATGAGCCTCTATTGTAGCTTAATGTCTCTGTGTGAAGACTTAGCATGAGACAGAAAAGACGAAGGTGATCGCTGAGCCATTATTGTGTCATCCAATGTTTTCTGACCCACCGCTGCAACATATCAACCCACTATTATTGCCTGGGCTTCTCATTCAAGACAGTTCTACAGGGTGGCTGTTGTGATTGATGAACCATGGCGTCAGAATGGGCCATCTTTCACCGGCATTTCCACCGTGCCCACTCATGGTCATCTATCCTCCATAGACATCTGTGCTGTCTGTATCCGCCCCTCGAGGCTGGGTGGCCCTGACGACTGATGGCCACTGGCCTAGCAGCAAAAATACATCCATCTGCTGAGTGGAGAGCTCTCGTCTTCAGTGTTTTCATCATTTTCCTTGAGAAAAGCATCTTCTTGCCCAGCAAGCGTACCGTTAATATGAGGGACAGAAATAGTGAGAAAGAGGGAAGATGGGTGGAAAAACATAATAATAGTGGATTAGAAAGAGAGAGGGGGAGGGAGGACCAGAACAGGGACATGCAACAGTCATGCACCAGTGCTCTCTTTATAAAGGGCAATTTATTAAAATAATGAAGCCCTGCCTTGTGCAGGATGTGGATCCCACAGTAAACCTGTCAGGGACAAAGAAAGAGAAGCTCCACGACAGAGTAAACAAAACAAATTCTCCATTATACAACTGTCTTTAAACAATTAATGGATTCCTATAAGTCAGACATTCTGTCAAATATTTCATCATGATAACTCCCGACAAAAATAGAGGCACACAAACTGTTGTACCTATGCCTGTTTGCCTCCATGGTCATTAGAATTGAGAACACAGACGTTGTGGGTTGGGAGGAAGTTCGATCCAAATCTTAAATCCAACAAGGGTGAGAAGGGAAGAGGTGCTGCATGCCTTCAATGTGCTGTAAAACTGTCCTCACCTCAGAAAATCCTCATTCATCAACTGATATCACTCATTCCACAAGTATGTTAAATTGGATAATGAATCTCTCCCCCAAGGAGATGCAGTAGATGAATAATTGGTTGGTTAAATTATGAGCCGAGGGCATATTGCATCATCCAAGTGTGAGACATTAGTGCCCTTAAATGGATGCAACCTTTTGGAATCCATAGAAATGAATATGAATGATTTAGTAACAAAGGAAGAGGGACTCATTACGAGGAGTCACACTGACTGCTCTATTAATGACACACATTTAGCTCAAATATAGCGCCTGAGCATTGATACACAAATTCAAATGTAGCTGTCCGTAAAATGTTATTTTGCAAAAATTGTTTTTCTTTCTGGGCGGCACGGCGGCGCAGTGGGTAGCGCTGTCGCAGCACATCAAGGCGGTTCTGGGTTCGCGTCTGTGCGGAGTTAGCATGTTCTCCCCGTGTCTGCGTGGGTTCTGCGTGGGTTCTGTCCGGGTTCTCCGGTTTCCACTTCGGGTGTTCCAAATTGACCGTAGGTTTGAGTGTTTGAGTGTTTGTCTGTCTATATGTGGTTCCGCACTGCACTGGCATCGCGCCCGGAGTGTACCCTGGAGTACACCCCCAGTCGGCTGGGATAGGCTAAAGCACCCCGTGAGCTGCGACAGTGGAAAAAGCGGGCAGTGAATGAATGATTGTCTGTCAGATTTTTTTTCTAATAAATAACCAAATGGATGAAACAAACTGATCAATCATTATAAGGAATTATGTGGTGCTCACAAATAACATCGGGTTTTCAACAAGCATAAAAAACGAATGATCAGACATTTAGCGCTCAAGGGACGGTTAGGATAAAGTTGAACAAGAATTCAGTGTGAATTCCTTAAACAGAATTGTTCAATAATTATTTAAAGGTTTCTATTTTAATCGTTCATTCATTATTTTTTGTCTTTACAGTTGGGATTAATAAAGTCATCAATAGAACATACTGATGGACAGGAAATGAGGTGCAAGTGACTTCACAACTATTTAATAATCCTATGAATAGGACAATTAAATATCGACTAACTTGAAATATATTACGTGAATGTGCATGAAAGCCATAAAGTAGATGAACACCTAGAAAAGGTCAGGAGAGAAATTTTTGTAGGCTTCTGAAATAAAAAAAATTGGAAAGGTAGCTTTTGGTAGCTTCGAAATCTAAACTTTTCATCATGAAAAACCACATTCAAACTAAAAAAAACTGAAAACAATTGAGAGCTCCACTTATTACTCCTCGTACAAACTAACATTCATTTATCTTGAACACAAATTGTCTTTGCCAGTAAGAAAAGTCTTATTATAGCGTAGAAGGATAACAATGGAAATTTTAACAGCGTACTGAAGCATCACTGTCAAAATAGACTCATCAGCGGCTGCCTAAATCTAGCCTGTTTGCAAGAAGAGCTTCATGGGCTTGGGGTGCAGCACACACATTAGTGATGCTGGGACAGAGGCTACCAGTCCTTCAGTTAACTGGATGGGCTGCATCAAATATTTTTATTAATAAAGGATAGGTGAAATAATACATTTAATGTCAGTGATTTCCCCTAGCAGATTCAAATCATACAGATTCCCATTCAAACAGTGAAATTACACACCTTTTAGTTCCTGTCCTCCTGATGCCGTCCATTAGTGTCGTCTAAATTTGTGTCGGAGTCTATTGAGATTTCTGTCTTCTGCGGAGTTTGTGGCTACAACTTAAATTTGTTAACAAAGAGCTTGTTTGGGAATACTGTCCGAATGTCAATAAGCCAGTCATAATTTCTGTGATTTTTATGGAAGAGTCAAGGTTCACCTGGTTATACTGTGTGCTCTCTTTTTCTTTTAGTAGACAAGTTGGTTTTGTGTCAATCATGTCAAGGTGGGAGATTAATTTCTACAATAACCCACTTTGTCCTGCCTGATCTTTGTCAGTAGATTCATATAATTCCTAAAACTTAATGTAGAAATCACAGAAGCACTGAAGCCCTACAACCATGACCCAAAATCCTCTAACCGCATGATTATGATTTATGAGCGGTCCATGTAATTCAATTATGTTTGGAGTCTCCAAAATAAGCAGTATAATAACAGTTATAAAGTGATTCCGAGTTGATGGCATAAACAGATCTTAATTGAGGTGATAGCAAAGAACAAAGACACACATTATAATTTAACTGCCCCTAATTGAGTTTTAAAATGATTGGAGCCATTTTTAAAGCATGTTTTCCAAACAACAGTGTGTTTCAGGGCCTGCTTGTACTCCTCACAGCTGTGCAGTCATGTTGGAAACAAGGAGGATGAATTCAAATCTGGTGTATACATCTTCTGCTACTGTGCTTCTTTGTGACAGTTTTCCAGCGTCCTGCCATCCAGTGAATGTCCAGAGCAGTGACCCGTGTGGAGAAGATGGCGTAGTGCACTGGCCGGCTAAATTCTGTCCTCCAGCTATTCTTCCTCTTGGATAAACCACTGCATTAGCCAGCATGGCCCCAGAGCACAAACAATGCAAAGTCCTCCACATGCTAATGAGAGCTTGAGGATGATGGGAAAGGAGGGTGGTGGAGCAGGAGTCAAGGTGGATGAGGATGAGTCATGTCTATGATTCGTTTGAAGCTCGACTTCAGCCTTTTTGGCTCGGATCCAAAGTTCCCATCTTTTGTCATCATTCCTCCTGATTAAATGAAACCTACAAGGGCAAACTAAAAGCACTTAAGGCACATCTTTCACATACATGACTGCTCATTCAGTAATGTCATATCAGTAACAATAAAATCAATGAGGACACTTGACTTTAAAACTGTCCCATACCTTGTTTGAAGGCTTTAATGTGAATAATCTAAAAGTTAACAGTCATCAGTGTTGATGAATGATTACGGTGACAAAACTACACAAACATCTTTGGTGAATGAATGCATTGCCCTATTTTATCATTTGTACTAATGAAATCAAAAGAATGTCAAAAGTCTTCTGGATCAACAATCAGCTCCATTTAAATCTGTAGAGCATCTGGTTGATACTCCATCATCACGCCAACTACAGAAGGACAGATCTGTTTAGGTAAAAACAGTCTCATTCATTTTGTATAAAGATATCTGTAGTGATAACTTTAGTGCACCTCAGGTGGATATAACCAGTGTGGCTGTTATAACCCAGAATGTAACCTAAAATGATCAGTTTGGATTCCTAAATCAATGTGGACGTACAAACAGGAAACAATGAGAGAGTTTAGTCTGAAATTCTACACAGGCATCAACCTCTCATTTTTGGGAGGAATGGAACCCTGGTCGTCTTTGTGAAGGTTGTGCATCTTCATCCAGATTATGTTGGTGGATCTGTAATGGGTTTTAAACCCAACAGTGGGAGCTTTGGGGAATCGGCCATACAGCTGCCATTTAAGTATAAGCATCATCCAGATACAAATAAACAATAAATGAGTTTGAGAATTTGTTTCAACAGAACCTGTGACACATCTAACGTATTTATGTTAGAATATAGTTTCTATCAATACTTCTGTAAATCAGATTAGTTATCATGTGATCATCATTCATGAATATATAACATGATATTATATCTGGTGCTTGGAAGCACTGATAATTTTTCCCATTTCTGAAAAGTGTTTCTCACCTCTTTCCATCTGGACTCACATGCAGTATTAACAGAGCCATGGTATGTGATAGCATCCCATAATGTCATGAGTATGAAGGGAAAAATGGGAACAGTTTTGTGAAGTGAAAGATCTTATTTTTCCTCTGCTGTAAAATTAATCAATAGCAAGGGCCAGTGCCGGTGTTCGACTGCACCGAACTGCTTACTCTTCATCTGAGCTATATATAATCAATCCAAGCCGGAGGACGGCTGGAGCCCTTTTCACACTGAGCAGCAAACAGTGGGATTACTAGCACTGTGGCATTTATAAATTGAGCCCAATGAGAGGAGGGCCACCATGAGACTGTTGGTCTGCACAATTACTCCGTCGGGCCAATATATTTGCCCTACACATCTTGTACTGTGGCACTGCAGTAAATACAGCAGTGAGCTTCTTTCTCTGCAATGGTTTCCGTAAGACAACGTCAGGGTATTACAGTGTTCTTTGATGTAAATGTGAGAGCAGCTTAACAGCACAGGATTGATTGAGGGACGACGTGCATCGTCTTGTGGGGTTATTTGGAAATGACAAATGTCAAGCCAATATCTAAAGGACTTTGTGGATGAGCTAACATCACGTTGGTCTTCATGACATTCAGACAGCCTAAGGACAAGTGATTCTGTTATCCCTGCATGTCTGTGTGGGCTGCATACACAGCAAACACATATCTTGACCTCCGCTGTGATTTTTGTCGCTGCTACCTTTCTACATTTCTCTCAAGGTTGAAAAGAACAGGAGCCGTGACGTCCTCTCTTTTTTTTACAGAGTTACAAAAGAAGCCTTCTTTTGTGAAAAGCTGGCCAAATCAGATGCTCACCTTAATTCAGCTAAGAATCTTTTTGGGATGCAATCTACCAAGCCAAGACTGATGGAAATAGAGATTACTGGGCATTTCTTCAGACAAATAAAAGCACGCCGAAGATAAATCAATCAGCAGACCTCTCTCAGGCTTTGTAATACAGCTAAGCATCTCCAGGCTAAAGCACCGCTTTACAGTCATGCTGTCATTGGTAGTGTCTTTTATTTCCTATTAATTGTGCTGGGAGAAAAGGAAAGCTTTGGGAAGCAACAGAATTGAGATGAATTCAGCAGAGCGGCTCATCTGGCCTGGATAAGAACACAGGGGGCTCAGAGAATAATGAGCAGGGAGTAAAAAGTCATAACCTGGAAAAACAAAGGTGACATTCTCTGCCTGTAACCAAGTCGGTGTCAAAGTGCTTCACTGGCATCTTCAGATGACTAAAGCATATATTAACCTTTGTAGAAATGGTCTCAGAGCACTCCAAGGTTGCCATGGAGGCTGTATATCTGTGTGTATGTTGGATGTGTATTCCGGACATTGTATGAGGGAGAATAAGGTTTAAAAGGTTTACAGTAAGTTGGTTAAGGTTTAGTTTAAAGTTAGTCTGATTGTGTTAGTGTCTCACTTTTACGATTTTTAAAGTCAGTATTCATGAATGTAAATCTTAACACCAATACATCTGGGAAATCCGTTTGCACTTTAGTGGACAACACAAAGTATGTGAACGAAATAATATTTTTTTTTAGTTTAACACATATAAAATATCACCTATCACAATTAAGGCTTGCAGTAGCAGTGTGATTTGGTTGCCTCGGGTGCTGTTTAGTCTGAATGCAGTCCTGGAGGTACAGTGTTGTCAGGCTGGTCTTATCAGCTCACTGTAGACTACAGTACCCTATAGGCAGCACCACTCTCACAGGATTAACTATCAAAGAGGTTCTTCTACAATATTATCCATTCTGCCTTAACCTCCAGTGTGCACAGAGTGTGGGCTATGTGCTTGTAGATTTTGGAATATTTGGAATAAGCAAACTACCATTTCATGTGAAAAGAAACCATGTTTTGGGACTGCATCAAACATCACTGTCTGCAGCATTTCAGGGTTTTTTTTAAGGAAGACACTGAATCCATGCTGCCTTGCATGGGAGTCTGCTGCTATCAGTAATTGTGCATGGGTGACACAAAACATAGTTTAACACATATTAATAGTCTCCATCGTTATCCATTTGGTGTAAGTAAAGAGCTAAATGGAGGCTTCACATTGGATGAATGGGGGCTCCAAGTAAGTCACCCCTAAAGGCCATACAATTATCCATCAGTATATGTTGGCTATCTGATATCAGTAGAACAGAACCTTTGTCGACTTATTTTTAACGTGCATCGTTCTTTTACGTATTACCTTCGTTTTGAGGAACGATTAGTTTCTGAGAACAGATCATTAAAGCATTATAATGTATATGTATAACTCATTTATGCAAATTATATTTGGGCAGTGTATATTGTTTATATACTGTATATATGGAGGGCGGCATGGTGGCGCAGTGTGTAGCGTTGTTGTTGCACAGCAAGGCGGTTCCCAGTTTGAGTCCCTCTCTTTGTGGAATTTGCATGTTCTCCCCGTGTCTGTGTGGGTTCTCTGTTTGTCTGTCTATATATGGCTCCACGGTGCACTGGCGTCACGCCTGGGGTGTACCCTGCCTCACGCGCCTAGTCAGTTGGGATAGGCCCCAGAAACCTGCGACAGCAGAAGAAGTGGGCCTAGAAAATGAATGTATGTAAATATGGAATGGAATATATGATGAACATATACAAAAACATGTAATGTTATAGTGCTGTCAAAAAGTGCATTCGAGATTTTGTTGATATTAAAGGAAGAATAATTATTTTTCACTGAAATTATCAATTTATTGCTTAACTTTGTTTAGCACCAAAAAATGACTGAGCTACGTTGCTAGAACCTACATATATCTGTAGGATTTGCACACCTCTATAACTCCAAATACTTTCCCTTTCCTGAATTGTTGCCGTCCAATCAATTGTCTCCAGGGAGGTCAAATAATGACCTGTCAGTGGACATGCTGTGTCAAAAACTGATACAGACCTTTGGAAAAAGGGACGATAGGAAACAAAGTGGAGGCAAGTTAAAACAGGAGAAACCCTCCGTTGGATTTGTGGTAGGGCTAAGCTGCCTTCCAGTGTTACGTGACCAGCCTACAATGCCAAAGCAAGAAGGCTCGTCTTATCTCAGCACACACAAGCAGCCCTGCTGGCAGAGGCACCATGGCATGGCTGTGGGTGCTGCTGTCAAAGCATGACGGGTATCTCTTTTTCTCATTCTCCCTTCTCTAATGTATACTCCATAAATCTCTCTCACTCACTCACCATCACCGCCTCACCCATTCACAGTCTACATCCCACACAGTCTAGAATTGCAGCATTGGGCTCATTTATTTATCTGGTGGCCAATGTTAAGTTTATGTTCAAAATGATGTCTGTCGGAAGTCAGCGGTAAATTGAACCCTTTTAAAGTTCTGCGGTGATCTATTTAAATAACTTTCTGAAATTGTCTCTTACACCCACAAATCATCACAGAAGAAATAAATGCTTTCTTCAAATGGACATCATCCACACAAATCATCAAATGAAGTCCTAAAGCTGACATCACAACCAACAGTAGTCATGCTATTTGTGGCGGCGTTGAATAGGTTAAGGGTGGTCGGGGTTACATTGGCAGACTGATTGCATCCGATCACATTTTTCTGCTTTCATTATGAGAGCGGCCTTTGAAATCGTATTTAACCTCAAGCAGAGACTCCAATTTAAAAACAAGAACAATGGCATACATTCATAGGGTTGCAGTTCATTGTCCATAAGAACGACAACAAGAAATGTCAAGTATATAAAATCAAATTCTTGGCTCTTTTCTCATCTCCAGATAGTTGACCAATCACAACGTGAGGTGGGTGTCATTACTGTGCTGTTGGTTTTGTATGATCCCTTGGGAGCCTATAGCTCTGTGTGTACTTACAGCTTGGCTTGAGCTAAACAGCGGCACACTTTGTTACAATTCCTCCTGAGGGGATCATGACTGTCCGTGCCGAATTTCATGGCAATCCATCAAAAGGCTGAGATATTTCAGCCTGGACCTAGGATGGCTAATTGCCAATTCTAGTTCTGCTTTATTACATGATTAAATCTAAAATAACTGACTGAAATAGTTTCATGTGACAAAATAATGCCCATGGTGCAATGATTGTAGGGTATTAGTCATGACATCACAAAGTATACCAAGAAACAAACACATCTAATTTTTTAATGTGAACCTAAGTTGAAGGAAAAGTAAGTTTACTGTAAATTCTGTCATGCTGGCCTCTACTTTTTTCACACTTTGAACTGTGTTGCTTAAACAACGATGAGGCTAATCTATAGATATTTATAGGCTAGTGGCCCATAATTATGGAGTAAAAATGGACTAAAAATTAAAAATGGAATGCTGCTTCACCATGTTCCTTGATCCAGATGTTGGCAAATAAAAGCTAAGGAGATGAAGACATAAAAATGACATTAAAAACCCAAAACAATCAGGGTCTCTCGATGGGGAGACATCCATGTCATTTCATTAACAATAGCTGGATTATGGCTGCATTTACTCTTTAGAAAACAAACTGTTGGTTATTGACCCGGGGCAATAACCTTTGACCTTTGCAGATCTTCTGACTGTGGTGAAAAGGAAAACCATCGAGAAAACACGACACCACAGTGCAGCCTTTTAAGAATGGTCAAAGACATGTATGCCCCATTTTCTTGAGAATAGAGAACTGTCTCAAAGTGGTTTGTGTGTAATAACCACCTCTAGCTACATCTAGATGCGTGAACACAAGCGACATGCCACCTGAGACAAGTACATGAAAAACCAAAGAAAAGCAACACTGATGTACCGCCTGCAGCACACACTATAATTGCCAACTGCCATAGTAATCAGCTCCTCATGAGACATCATGCGGTGACTATACAGCTGAAGTTGTATAATGGCAACATGCTGTTATCAAGGACAAGCGTCTTACAGTATGTGTGGCTCCATTCTCATGCAAAACAAGTAAAGTAGCAACGGGACGGTGGATTCATGTCCAACTTGACACTTCCTCCGATCAATCGAAAGGCTACTAATTTCATTCTGACCACTAAGTCCCCTTCATGAAACTGCATACTAATCCATGCTTGTTGGGAGCACACAGCTAGTTAGAATACTGTAGCCCCAGTAGTGGTTCATCCCCTCTTCGATCCTGCAGTGAAAATCCAATGAATAACCAACAGGGGAATAATCGGTCACATAGCAGCGGTGGCAGGATCTGCCCATCTTGGGGTGTTGGCTAAACCAGTGTGGTTCTGTCTTGTTTGTCAGGATTTCCTTTGTTGGGTGCTGCAGACACAACGCTGTGTTAGTAGAGCCAGACCTGCGTTTCTGCAGGAAGTCCAACATGCTTGAATAATTTCTCTTTCACACACAAAAGATCATTTAAGACGGTTTCTAATGACACTTTTGACTGGGTGCTGATTGCTAACACAAATCAGCCACTACTCTTCAATAAAAAAAAAAGATATTAGGATTAGAATTTAACATCTTTAAAACAAGCTATAGTCAGCACAAAAATTGTTTTCATATTTCTTGAGAAATCAAACCTCCAATCCTCAAGTCACTTTTTTTTCTTACATGTCCAGAATTGTTTCAAATAAGATGATAAAGCTTCAGTTTGACTCTCATCGTGCATTTTTAGGCACGAATAAGATGTTTGCTCTTACACATATGTGATAGTAACTGATATACTGGCCTTGGTTGGTGCCAGTCTATGGGAATCTGTTGGTGATGTCCATCTGTCCTTGAGACAGATTACTCTTGTGCCTGCACCCTCCAGTCAGTCACGCAGGAGATACATTAGAGGATAACAAGGTGGAGGGTGCAAAGAGAGTGAGGGACAAGATAGGAAAGAAGAAGGGAGGGAAGAGGGGAAGGAGGAGAGGAGGCATCGAAGAACAAAATGGCAGAGAAAGCAGAGAAAACAGGATTGTGGGAGCCGTGGAGGGACGTAAGGAGGGGGAAGTGCAGCAGCTCTCCTCTTAGAATCCATTATCTGCAGCGATATGGCGTGAAGGCTTCACAGCCACACACACACACACACACACACACACACACACACACACACACACACACACACACACACACACACACACACACACACACACACACACACACACACACACACACACACACACATCTGAAACAGGGACAGGCCGTATCTCCTGCTTGCAAATGCTCAGTCAGTGTAGTCATGAACTAATTCCAAAGTTAACTTGAAAACGGGTCGGACTCTTGAAGCAACAAGGAGGAAGAACACTTGTACTGCATACATCCAACAAGGGTGTTCATGTCATTAAACCCCTTTTCAAACTACTCATGAACTCCACATCACAGTTAATGAGTCTGCGGTGGGAAACACACTCCTTCACCTCCTTCGTGGCCTTCTCTTAGCGAGTAGCGCCAACTCAGATCCTCGTGGAGCTTGGAGGCTGGCTGCAGTGGTGTGAAGGTCAGACTCGACGGTGGGACTTGGCGGCTGACAGAGGTGCTGGGGGGGGGGGGTGATGTTAAGTGTCGTAACCTCTCAGGAAGTAGCGCTGCAGGCATCTAGGGATCACAGACCCACTCTCCTTTCTTTCCCTAAAGTTCTTCTCACCTCCAATTTCCCTTCCTTGACACTCCTTTCACCCGACCCCCCCCACCAGAGACCTCGCCACTCTTATTTTGCTTGTCCTGCCAATGCTTCTTATTTCTCCATTCCTCTTCTGCCACTTTCCCTCTTTCACTGTCTTTATCTGCCCCCCCCCCACTGCTTGCCTTTCATTTTCTTTTCTTCCAATCTCTATTCTTTTCTCCTCCTCTACTTTGCTGACTTCATTCTGACAGCTTAAACACAACCCATAATTCTACTCATCTCTTCTTCCTTGTCATTTTTGCCCCACCATCTCCCGTCTTTTCTTTTGTGGGGTTCAGCCTGATTCAGAATGAGAGAACCCTACAAAGACTGCAAAAAAGAGTTGCACACAGAATGTAAAACCAGCATCAGCACATCACTGACAGCTGATCAATAGAGGTGACAACTACAGGTGGTGCCACCCTCCTTGGTCCAGTTATTTAAATGTCTGGTAAATATGCTGTGTGCCTCTGACGACAATGAGCCAACAGACAGCACAGCAAGCTTCCTGCAACATTATTACTGTCCCATTACAATAAATTAGCATGATCAGCCCTGTATGAATACCCTTGACTGCATCTGACTTTATAAAAAAACAACAACAGAGCTGGAGTCACAAAATTCATTAATCAATGCTCAACCATTTAAATGACTGACAGTTGCAGTATTTCTGTCATCTGTATGGTAAACACTGATCTGGATGTGGTTTAACTAGGCCAGTGATTGCCAGAGTAAATGATTCAGTGTGATGATTCATGCTTTTTAAACTTGTACAATTTGATGCGGTTAAATGCTGCAAAAGCACAGTAAGTCACGGTCATACTTCATTTAATGCCCGAATAAATTAAAAAGGACCCCACAGTCACACATCAACAGATAACAGTGTTTGGAGCTCTCTGAAATATCAGCTCTCATTTCTCCAGACTTGACAACCCCCCCCCCCCATAGTTTCCTTCATTGATTAGCAATGACTGAATCGGTCGCGGATCAATTCATCTTCTGTCCACACCTGACCAGAGGAGCAAAGTCGATGCATGATGACTCTGTAGAAAACGTATGAGTGTGACACAGACACACAAGGAGAGTGACACACCTTCACCTACTCTCTTCTTCCTCATTGACACCGGCGCAGCCCCGTGTCACCCCCCTCCAAGGCAGAACAGCCACCGCTGCAAAGCTTTAAGCTGCTGCACTGATTTACATGACTAATCAGAGACTGACTGCTGAAGTACAGACCACAACATTTGTAAGAGGAATCAAGTGTCAAATAAGATGATGGATCAGCACCTGAGCTACCTCTGGTAGCCATGAGCAGTTTTTCTTCATTTTGGCTCATATTTAATTCAAAGTCATCGCTTTTGACTTTTGTCATCTTATTGTCTGATATTTTTCAGATGACATTTTTCTTATTTCTTTTTTGCTTCTTTTGAGCCTTCTAATATTCTATGTTTCTAGATGTTTGCCAGTTTTCATGGTACCATTACACTTTCAAAGACAATTAAGTACAAAGTTTATAAAGAGTTCTGACAAGTTCTTAAATATGTCCAACACTTATTCTCTATCTTCTACTTCCAAATTATAAATGATATGATGTCATACATGTAGTAAACTTATCAGATCCTACTAAAATCCATCATGATATTGCTGCATCTGGAAGTCTTGGTGGTTTTGTTCTATTCCACTGATTTGTGTTGGACTCTTTAATGGTGGCTTACAAACACTGGGTCCAGACTGAAAAGCATGTAACATGTTATATAACGATACTGTATATCATCACTAACCAATCCATCTTATTTGGCTTCCTTCACTCTTAACTTCTCTGTTTGCCATTTACTTTCATAAATACCTAAAAACATTATTCAAAAAAATATTTCAAAAGGAAAAAAAATCACCAGTAAGACTTTACAAAAACAGATTTACTTCTTTTCAGTGGTTGGATTTGAAGCATTCTGTCAACTACTTACCATAATTATTCAGTGGATTTTGCATTTTTGGATTTTCTCTGTATTCTATTTCCAGTCTTTTTATGTTTATGATGAAGCAAATTTACATTAACGTTCTATCTCACCCTCTTTCTTTATGTAAATCATCATTTTCGATGCAGTCTGTTAATCACATCCTGTGGGAAGAGCTTTATGATTTAAAATACTGTATCTAGTTGTGCAGTGAATTCCGTCAAGAAAATAATGGTTGGGAAACAACTAGAGAAATAACAGCACAGCAGCAAGACATCACTACAAATACAAAAGGAATCCATCAAAACTAGAAACGCTGATTACTTTTAGGTCAGCAGGATTACAGTTCCTGCTTTCTCCCTCTTTCTAACAGCTTACTACCTGAATCACGTCTGTGAAATAAACAGAGATGCACTTCATTTTCACAGTTTGGAATTAGTTCAACTCAAACTCATTTGATAATCTGTGAGAAGTCATCTCCCCTTGGTCTGCATACCGACAAAGTAACAACTTACTCGCCGCCACCGCAGAAATAGACCTGCCACAGACGGCGACCCGTCAAATAAAAAAAAAAAGAAGAAGAAGAAGAAAGAAATCATCACAGGAAAAATCTAATCAGTCACGTAATTATAATTTGAAAGGAGGAAATGAATTAGAGGAGAAAACAGTCGTGGATGTGACACACGGAAGTTTAAGTGAGCAGGAAGTTGGTGTCAAGAGCGTGTGCTCTTCAAATATCATCACATTTACACACAGAATATTAACATGCCGGCTCCAGAGGCTTGATACCAACTGAGCATCAAAACCTCATTAAATCTTCTAGCAAATACAGGGAGACTGCAGAGAAGGTTAATATCACAAAGTTAAAGGGTTCAATTAGAGTTTTGTTTTTCCTTTATTACATTATTAGTTCATGGTAAAAGGAAAGTTGAACACTAAGTTTTTAAATATAAGCAAGCATCTTTACGTTATTAAAATGAAATGAACTTTATTCATCCCCCGTAGGAGAAATGACTTGTCCACTCTTGTATTAGTTATTATTTTGGTGTCAATTCACCTGCATATATACGTGTACAGGCCTGTGACACACACAGACACACGCGCGCACACACACACACACACACACACACACACACACACAAGCATGCAGACAAGACATAGAGTAGCTGGCAGGTATAACTTTGTGTTGCGCCGAATAAGCAATTTGTATGGGGGATGGTACTTTGCTCAAGGGCACCTTGGCAGTGCTCCGGTGGTGACCTGACACATCTCCACAGTTCACACTCCGAACATTTTTTTGCCCAATGTGGGTGTAGAACCGGCCTGCATGGTCTGGTAGGTTTTCCATCATTAGAAACGATACAGACAAAAACAAGCGACCCCCCGGCCAGTGACTCGCTCACCTATGGTGTAGCCTCTCTTCAGCTCGCCACACCGGGGGCTGCGGCGTTGGGAGTTGGTGGTGTTGTTCTCCTGCACGGCGAGGACAGCGGTTGTCTTGGCAACAGGTGGAGCAGCCTTGTTGAGGGGTGAGGCTGGCACCAGAGTTGGGGAGAAACCTTGACTGGCAATATCCACCGACTGAGACTTCTTCTTCAGTCTGCAAAGAAAAAACAACGCACAGAAAAAAACCCAGTCACTAAGGACATAAGTAAAAATGTGTGTTTGAACGTCCAACATACTGCTGTCGTGGGAAAAGCTGTGTGGTCTCTGTTCAAGGACGGCCCAATCACAGCATATTTAGCCCTGTGGTTATCAGTGTCAAAGAAATCTAATCATGGAAATGTTTTTGCAGCAGTAAGGATATTGGTAGACAGAATCGATAGGCTAATCACACCCTAGTTAAGGCTGAATTTATTTGCATTGCTCTGCTCACCCAACAAAGATTTCTCTACCTCAGAAAGGAATAAAGCAATATCCAGTATCCCCGTTGGAGGAGGACAGCTGGAGTTGAGAACATGCTGGGGACAAACTTCACAGAGTAACAACATGGAAGGTGTTCAGTACCTGTGGTAGTGCAAGAGCTGCGGATGTAAAGGCTTTAACCCAAACCTTTCTACTGAGTTGGTTTCTAGACTCCTCACACGAGGGGTTTTTGATTGTTCTTAATAAAATTAGACTAAATCTTCCATTTTATCCTCGTGTTTTGATTTATCTCCTTCTGAAATAAAGAAAAAAACCCTTTCTTTCTGGCTCATACTATTCATTGTTTTGTATTATTAAAGTCTGGAATCCATGTAACCCCCATTTCAACACTACCTGCAATTTCCAAATGAGAGTATTTGTCCCCTATTGAATAGAAATACGGCAAACCAACGAAACAACAACATATAATTAAAAAATTCATCCACATATTGATTCAACCATAGAAATGAATTTAGTGTGTGAAAACTATCAGAAAGCTCTTAGACCAGGTGCCAGCAACTGAGAGGCTTCCTTCTAGGCTGTAAGACCATTTGAAATTGCAGGAAAAGAAAAATGATCTTTCATGAGGCTTATTATTAACTTTTTTCATTTAAGAACTTGGCTGAATTGAACTTACTAATGTGGGTCGAAGGCAACATATAAAATATTTCTTAAGTAAATAAATAGTGTCAAGTGAAGTTGACTCATCCATACAACTCAAGAATGTGAGGAACTCACTGAACTGAAGCAGGGAAGTGGTTTACAGTCGTCTGGTAAACTAAAATCACATTGTTCAAAGTAGAGGCAAAGCGTATCAAAGGCTGAGTTCTGACAAATCAAAACGGCCTACAGCAGCTCCTCCAATCTTGTTAAAGGGATGACGACATCCTGGGTTCATGTTTTATAAATGAGTCAACTGGGCTAATCTGAACAGGTAATCTCAAAACCCTTAGCAACAGGTCTATCCAATTACATAGTTTATAGTCTCAGACTCAGAGGAAAAAAAAATAAAAATGGACAAAACACACCCCAAAGTGAGACCCAAACACAAAAACAACTTAAAAAGTTCGATCAAACTTGTAAAAACTTAAGTGAAAAAAGGGAAATGGCTCCTGAACCACAATCTATGTAGTCTGAAAGTCCTGAAACAGCAATACAAGATTCCCAGCACTCCGCTGCCTCACACACACTTTCAATCATTCCAGCAAAACTGCTGAAGCAAGCAGAATCTTTCTGCCCATTTCACCCGAGCGCCCATCCCCTGCTGGACCCAGGCAGCCCACATGACAGTGTCTCACTGGCTAATGAAAATGCACAAACTCAATGGAAATGTTGTCGCCCTGTGTGTTCTTCCCACAGTGAACATAGTTAATCTGGAGGTGGATGCACATGAAGCAGGTCGAACTGTAAACGAAGAAGAAACAAGAACCAAGGCAGTCAGAGACTGCAACATCCCGCTATAGGTAGGTCAGGGTACCCTGAAAGTAGTACCTGACAAGTGCCTACCTTTGAGTTTTCAGGGTAGGTCAAAGCTTTTCACTAGCTTTGACCATAGATCAAAGCTAGTGCATAGTAGATCAAAGTATAGTAGATTGTTGTGTTTTATCTTTTTCTCACAGACCTGCACAAGATGGACGTTTCCTCAAAAGGTACACAAAAGCAGAAGCTATATTCTGTATTGTTCAATGACTGTTTGCAGGAAGCTACCTGTTTGTTTGGATGGCACATAATAAGGCTGGAGAAAGAGTGAGAAGAGGAGACCTACTACTGCTGTTAATGGCTGTGGAGGACGAGAGAGAGACAGACAACGAGACAGACAGAGAGAGAGAGAGAGAGAGAGAGAGAGAGAGAGAGAGAGAGAGAGGGAGGGAAGGGGCTTTGTGAGTCTATCTCCACTCCCTTAGGAGTTGGTACTAATTACTGTCTCATCAGTAAAACAGAAGCCCCTCTCCTAGCTGTGTTTCACTGAGCTGCAAGGCCAAACAGTAACAAAACTGTGTGTGTGTGTGTGTGTCTGTGTTTTGTGTGCATTTTGTGTGCGTTTGTGCGTGTGTGTGTGTGCGTCAGAGATCGAACGAGAAGAATGTTACTGAATCAGTGTGCTTGCGTGCGTCTCACCAAGACTCCGCTCACTTGTGCTTCTTTGCAGTTCATTTATTTTCTCTATTATGTTAAACTGGAGTAAATTCAAATAATTTGTTTATTACATCACTGATTGATTGATTACAGAACAATATAGTCCTATCATTAATCATTCCCTCACATCCAGCATGTAAATCTAAAATCAACTAGACACGTGAAAAACTAATTTTAATAGCTACAGTTTAAAACTCACATTGCTCATGCCAGTTAAAAAAGCATCTTTGCTTTGGGGAATCCTGTTCCACAAAACTATAAATTCATTCCATGTGTTGCCGGCAGTGTTTATAAGGTTGTAGAGAAAAAAACCTTTGTGTCAGGTTCAGGATTTCTTCTAGGCAAGGCCATTTGAAGGGTCAAACCTGAGTCCAAACCCGAAACATGAAAGAATATTCCTTCATGTTAAATGTCATGTCACTCTCACTGTTCATCATGGTCATAGACTTTGTGACGAGGAAGTCTGTTATCAGGGCAAACCTCGGTATCAAGTGGGGAGGGGACAGTTTGGCAGGACTTGACTTTGCAGATAAATTAGCTCTACTTAGCCATACCCACGTTGCACTCCATGATTTGAACAACAATCTGCATGAGCAGAAAAAGTTGGCCTACTTATAAGCCAACAGAAGACCAAGGCCATGACCATTGCACAAGACCAAAAGCTTCTACCACTCATCATAGGCAAACAAGGCATTGAATACGTTGAAAACTTCTCGTATCTTGGAAGCAACATCTCAAACACTGGAGACACATACAAAGGTGTACAGACCAATTAAGAGTTGTTGAGAAGGGCAGGGGTAGCACCTCTGTCTGACATGATCTCGGGGAGGAGAAGGAGAACGGCTGGACACGTACTCCGACTGACGAGAGAAAGACCGGCAAGTGTGGCAATGGACTGGGTGCCAGAAGGGGGGAGGAGGAAAAGAAGACGGCCAAAGAAGACATGAAGACGTAATGCCAAAGAAGACCTAAGAGAGATAGGAGTCTGTTGACGTGGAGCAGGAGGTGCTGCCAGTGACCGGAACAAACGGAGGGAACTCTTAGCCCAATGTTCCATGAGGAACCGGAGGAACTAAATAAGTAAGTAAGTAAATGTCATGTTATTTTCAAAGCGTGATCATTTATTGGTTACTGATTGATTTGTAGGAACATTACACAAAAAGATGTCCCTTAAATTTTCCTGTAGAAAGTTGGGGGACTGGCCAGTAAACGTCTCCTCACCATCTCCAAACACCTCCAGCTCGCCACTGTTTAGTTTCTGTCCATTAATGCTTGCTCTTTCCCTGCAGCAGTATACAGCGTGTCTTGTAGGGTCAGCATTTCTTCTGCATGCAGAATATTTGGTGCCAACATTTCCCACAGCCTCTGGCGCTGCTCTCAGGTAACAAGGCTCAGCTCACAAACGCTCTTCAATCACCCAAGTGGACGGCAGTCGCATGATCACCAAAGTATAGAAAGACTGTACAGGATCACGTTAAATCTCACATTTTACGTTACTGGGCTTTAATTGTCTTGACCAGTGGGAAACAGCTCGGGAGGTTGGTGCCGGAAACAGCTCCAGTTTCCTCACTGGTGTTTTTGGAGCAACAAATAAGTGTTTTATCCCTTATCTATCTAATAATACACAACAGGAGTCATTAACCTGTTAAGAGGACTGCCATGACAGCTGAGCAAAAACTACTTCATTTTTCACAAAACTCAAACACCGGTAACCTGCAGTCAAGTATCTCACCACCCAACTTCATCAAAACGACATCACAAACACAACCCTCTAAAGTACCAACCCCAAAAGAAGTCACCACCATTAAGAGGCTTTTCTCTCGCGCACCAGTGAATAACTGATACTCCTGATGCAATTGGTTGAATGCTGGGTTGCTTTTGTTCCCTGGGTGAATAAGCTTCATCCTAGGCATGAATCTCCATTCCCCCCACATGCAGAGGAAAGAGAGGCACATGTCAACACAGTCATGACAGATGCCTATCTCTAAGCGAGTGCTTTCACAAAAATGAACAAAGGGAGGAAAAATGTAGGCAAGCAGACGCATAGGCGTTTTGTTCTCTACACCACAGTTGTGATCATTCCTAGGCTGGGAGGCAGCGGTCTATTTACCGCCCCGCCAAACTGGCATCACTCAGATTATCCGACTCAACTGGGATCCACGTGGTTTGGCAAAGGATGCATAAACAACAGGAAATTTGGGTCTAAGTCAAAACACTCTTATCGCTCCTCTACTAAGAAGGATTAGACCTAGAAAAATAGAGGCTGTGCTTGCATTGCCTTCCATCCCTCCTCTTTTCCTAGCTTCCCATTGCTTGCCTTGCGGCAACAGCATTACACATTTTTTTCAGGAAATGTGTTTACATATAGCAGCAGGTAGGGTGCTGTGCTATTTAAAGCCTGTAATGGGAGGCTGGGTTGACATTATATTCCCTTACTAGCAACAAAATGACCATCCTGACAGAAATGATGCCTTCAGGTTCCAATACTGTGACTGCAGCTTATGTAACCTTAAAAGAAAAGGTAAGGAAAAGAACTTTGCATGCATTTAATGCAAAGGGGTTCAATTTTTGACGACATAAGATGTCAGAACCCGAGGATATTAGGTCTTTGTCAAGCTGTTCAGAGTTATTAAAGGTTGGGAGGTGATGATGTTTTTGTCCAGTATCTGAGTGGGTTCTCAGTCAGGTTGAGGAAAATCAAGAGGAGCAAACAGCATGAACTCAATTTGTTTTAGGTTGGTTGAAGACATTTTACCTCTCATCCAGAGGCTTCTCCAGTGCTGACTGACTGTAGAGAGTCCAGATATTTAAAAACTAAGCAAGGACTAACTCCACTATGACAATGAGTCTCATTAGCAGTCATTAACATTCATAAGGGGGTTATTGTCGTTGTGCCAGCCACCTTCTTGTGAGCAAAATATGGTGAAAGCTGCACCCAACCATTCAAGCCCGGGTATCTCACTAAGTACTGTGTCTGGGCTCTCTACCAGTCAGTCAGAATGGAAGAGGTCTCTTGGATGAGAGGAGGAACGTCTTCAACAAACACAAAGCAAGTCCAGTTGATTATTTTTTGCTCCTCTTGGTTTCTTGTAGAGGGTAGATATTAAGACACGTCATTTTATAAAGAAATGTTATGCATACCCCAAATAACTCTAGAATAGTTTTAATAATTTTACTGATAATGTTTTACTGTATTCTAAATTACAATTATGGTTTAATGGCTGTAACATTAATGTCTGGTCCAAGTTCAGCTGCCGCCTACATAGTTCTAAACACTAGACAGAGTTATAGACAATACATGGTAAAATTTAGATGCCTAAGAGCGAAATATTTCCTCCAGACACCAAAGGAAGTGAACAAAAGAATTACACTTGACGGATGGCAAACAAGTTTATGGCTTGTTCCACTGCCCCCCAGTTGCCATAAAATCTGCTGCAGATTCGTTTGGGCACTTTTATGGGTTTATCACAATGGTTAAGTATTCAGATAAATCCATCCCTGAAAATCAGTGTGAAGGCAGAAACATTGAGATGTGACAAATAAAACGAACACGTGTTGATGTTTATCACTGAAATCAGGTCATGTTTACTTAGTTTGGTTGTTGGTTGGTTTGGGATTGACAGTAGGTGGCATGAACCAATTAGAGGTAGTATGAAATTTGACCATTTGTGACATCAAAATGTAAAGTATAAATGATAAATGTCCGAACACATACAATCAAAGAAAAAGAACAAAGAATTTAGGTGTAAAACCAAGGCTTTTTTTTTCAATTTGTTAGAAAATTTGACGATTAGTCAGTCATGAATTTGTAGAAAATGAAAAATGGATTCAAAGTTATATAGTCAAGATGTAATGTCTTCTAATCTAGAAGGAACAATGCCTGAAAACATAAAAACCCAATTGTCTTCCCACCATCCCCCTAAAAGAAATGCTACTTGTTCAGTACCGTACTTTAAATGGTTTGAAGGGAATTTCGTTCCTGAGATCACCTAGTTGGGCAAACACACGCAATTAGACAACTGTGGATTACTTCAATAGCACTGAGACAATTAGTGGCAGTGGAGGAGGCTGGCTGTGTTCCCTATGCTGACACACCTGAGACGGAGGGGGCAGCAACAACCTGTGGCCATGCATGCTAACGAGAGGCCTAATGAAATACTGCTGGACCTCCTGGCTCTCTGCTCTGCTGTCGGGACACCTCCACATAATGATGTATGGAGCTCCACGCTGCATTACGCTCATCTGCTCTTGCTAAATGCCAGAGCAGCAATTCGGAATCAAAGGGTTGTGCGACAGTTTTGACCAATGAGGCTTTAAACTTAAACTGCCTCTAGACCGTAGTGGTGAGAGCAGCTGCTGAAGTCTAGCAATGAAGCAGAGGATGTGTGAACCCAAGAGTCAGACCCTGCACCGAGTTATTAATCCCTGCAACCTCCACCCACTCATCTGACCTAAAACAACCTCATCTTTCAGTCTAAAGGCATCGTCTGAAGGCATGTTAGAAGAACCAGTGCTTTAGCAGAACCTGAACAATGCAATCAAAATGGGAATCTGCCTCCTTGCTCCATTGTTAGTGACGTAACACATTAAAAAGTCTTCCCACAAAGGAGAGACGTACTGTTTCCTCTGAGTGGGTGTCCACTTTGCATTCCCCCTCAGCTGCATGTCTAATGTGGTGTGATTCTTCATTCCAGACGCATCTCCTGTTGAGAAAATGCTTGTTTATGTTTTTCGCTCCTTTTATTCTCGCTACATTTCCTTTGACTTCTTTTATATCTTACTTTTTGGTCTCCCACCAGCAAAAGCAGACAGAGGCCAGCTCTGGCAGATAAGACAGCTTTGTGTCTGTGACACTCGGTCTCTTGTGTTACGCTGTGGTAAAGAAGCAAGATCTGCTATTAAGACAAGCCTCAATTCCAGCGTACAAGCAGGCAAACTGTGGACGACCTTCTGATTGTGGGAGGGAAGCGTTCACTTTTTCCGTGTGCTATGCCACACCTCAGATCTGGAAAACATGACTTAAAATCAATATCACCATTATCTGAAACTTTCACGTTGATTTTGAATTATATGCTTCCTAAACGTTATATTGTCATGTCTTTTAACAGTATGGCTGTCTTAAGTTCAGCGCCACTGATGTCCGACCACAGCAAGGTTAGCACTGGACCTCACCTGATATCTAAACACCAATGGCGCCTCTGTTCAGGCTGAAGATGGAGAATCTCTCTTCCTCATCCTCAACACTTTTTACAGGTCTATGGGGGATCCTCCTGAGCAGCTGCATCCATCCATCCATCCATCCATCCATCCATCCATCCATCCATCTATCTGGTTTAATAACCATCCTGTTTCTGATCACTGGATTCACATCCAGACTGTCCAACAGCCCCCCCCCCCCATTAGCTATCAGACTCATCAGCACACAAGGGCTGGACTTTAAAATGTTTTTAAGCATTATATATCTTCCCAGTTTTTCAATGCCTTTTTTCCAACTTTTGATATGTTGCTGGCATAAAATCCAGATTTAGCATGTATTTAAATCTGTCTCTACCTGAATGGACTGAAGAGTAGTTTTACACTGAGAGTACAATCAGTCATAACATTAGTGATCAGTTGTATGTGAATCATACCTTTATCATTGCACCTGTGGGTTGGTAGGCTATTAGGCAGTATGTGAAATTGTTTTCCTAGAAACTGATGTTAGGAAAGGGAAAATGGGCTACATATGGATTTTAGCATGATTGACAGCTCAGCTCAGATCCACACACGGGTAACCTGTGTGTGGATCTGAGGGGTCATTACCCCCAGGTTGGAAACCACAGTACAACTAATGATAAAATAATTGAGACCCTAGTAATGCATTTTCTTTTCATCACAACTATTTTCAAGAATACACGCTGTTACTTCTGATATCTCAGATACGTAGTTGTTATCGCTAATAAACTAAAGTAGGATTTAAACAATATCAGACAACACCAGCACACAAAATGCCTCAGCAGCCAAGCAGCCCCGCAGCTAAATTTAATGATTTCTCCATCACTTAGCAGCATCTGCTAACGCCGAACAGCTCGATCCTGATCAAGAATCTCTCTATAAATCAACAGTTGCGCTCATAAGCACACAGCTGGGGGAGAGGCTGCAACTCATTTCCTAAAATGCATCAATATCACACAGAAACAGCCCACAGCCCTTCACTTCCTTCAGTCTTCACTAACAGAAGAATTATCACGGTTGACATAAGAGAAGGCAGGGAAAAAGAAAGAAGAAAAAACTCCCTGTTTCATTAAATGTCTGGCTCTGACTCCAGGGCATGTTTTTCAACATCACTTCCTGGCTTCCTCTTTATCACTTAGGCAGCAAACACAGATGCTTACAGGAGGAAGCATGCGGACACTTGTTCTCTTTGTCCACATCTTGGTGACCAAAACAAACACAACTATCAAACCCTGCAGCTCAGCCACACAACCTTCGTTGTTTGAATCAGCGGCTCTCGGCAGGGCCCAGGGGCTGTTAAGGCTGCCGCTGCAGTCCTGTCCCTCCTCCTCCTCCTCCTCCTCCACCTCCTCTTCGTTGCTAGCCTCCGTCCTGCTCTCGCTCTCTCATTCGCTGAACATCGGCAACAGGCAGCAATGCGATTGGCCAGCAGAAGTAATGGATGCTGCGTCATGTCACTGATGCTTGGGGCCGTGCAGAAATCAGAGATGTGATCCAAGTCCTGACAGTTTTTAGCTGGTATTGGAGTGCATGTTAGATAACAATGATTGGAGCAGGAGGAGTAGGATAGACACCTGAGGTAAAGAGGAGAGCTATATGTATCATGTTAGAACAATATGAGAAAAAAATGAGAATAAAAGAAGCAGGCGGTAACCCCACAGCCACCAGTGACGAAAATATATGTGAAACCCAGATTATTTGTTTGTACGTACATATATGCAGGCAATAGATTACAGTGAAAGACGCTAACTCACACATTGTCAAAATGAAATGAAACTGCAGTTCAGTTTTAAGAACAGCTTTGCTACAACTTTATTTGGTGTATCAGATAAAATTGGGTTGTTTAATTTAAAATATTTTATCAACATGCTTTTGGAAGCTTTATTCTCTTCAATCCTGACTTTGAATTTCCTTTTGAACACGTTTCATAATTTCTGCACGTTCAGCTGAACTGCTGACAAAGCCTTTAGCTTAGTAATTAATTTGAATTACGTCGAACTAATTATAGTGCCTTAATTCAACAGTTCTTTTACTTTATCATTTGTAATTATGCCTGGGCCGAGTGCGAAAAACTCTCTTAGGTTTCTGTAGTGTAGCCTTTCCTTTACTGTCTCAGAATCTCAGTGAGGGCAGATGTATGTTGTCTTATTACGGAAAATGTGCAAAGAAAACTTCTAGTTGAAAATCTCCTTCATTCTGCTTGTTAACTTGCAGGATTTACTTGCCATAACTAATACATTACAGCTTGTCAAGATAAGAGCGGCTTGAATCACGCAGATGGGGCGGGGCTATGCAAATCAGCTCCTGTCATTACATCACGACATTACATCCTGCTGTCACAAAACTTGCTCTTAAAAATCAGTGACTGATTACCGTTTTAAAAACCATTGTGTCAAACAAATCAAAATGTTTCTTATAATTCTTTTTATTTGCACAACAAAGCAAGTTGTTTCACGAGACAATCCATCCGTACGTACAGAGGGTGAAATGCTTCATGTTACACAAACCTTTCCACAGTTGAATGACTCATGAACGGGTTGTGGGCCGGAGGTCTAATTTGCACATCTGTTTGTTGCAGGATAGAAAGCAGCGACCGGCTGGAGGCACCAGCATCTGTCACCCCTGGTGTTACTGGCACCAGCTGATTATGTCACAGATAGCCTCGCTATCCTAAAGGCATATTTCTGACAGGTCATATATGAATCAGTTTTAATGCTAAATCCTCCTCAGCTGACCTCGATACACATCCCCACCTTCCTCTCCAAATAGCTTTGAGTTTACTCCACTTTCTTTTTTCTCTTTTGGCTATATCCTCCGACAACATGCATGGCATCTCCCTCCCCCATTCTCTACCTCATTCTCTGCCCATATTGTCAGTTGGCAGGCTGGTTAACTCAAGCTGGTCATCCTGATGGCCTTCTGCAGCAGCCACCATTGGCAGCACCTGGCACGTTTTGCAGCCCAATGAAATCAGATGAGCAGAGGCATTAGCTTAGTGGAGCGTAATACAATCACAGTGATGTAAAAGCAAAAGGCGGATGAAATGGGAGCTGTCTAGTTTAAGAAATACAGCATTATAATTTAGCAATGTGTGTGTTAATACGATCCAAAGCAACACACAAGCAAACCGACTATGAGGAAAACTGGATAATGGTATTCAGTTAACTGTTGAAGAAACAATGGTACAAAATTCATCTGTGTGTCTCTGAGAAGGAGAACAAGAACAAAGAGGAGGGTGTCAGAGGGACCGGATGAGAGAAAGAAGAGCTCGTCAATGGAAAGTGACAGTTGTGATGGAGACGGCAAATGAAGACAGAGCCTCCTGGAGACAGGAGATCTCTGAGCAGATGACAGTCACATCGAACCGACTCGCACCAAAAGTGTGGAGAAAACCAGAACCCGACTCCTCTGAGGTGCCATCTAAGTCAGGTTCTTCCAATAAGTTCTTACCACTTGTTGTTGTCATAAATCATTTTTATGCATTAAATAAACAGCAATCAGCTTTATATCAGGGATCAGTCAAGTGTTTTGGATGTTGTTTAATATGCCTGCCATTCCTCATACAGGACAGCAGTTTAACTTCCTCTGTGCCTGTTTGAATTCCTCTTCATCTGTAATAATTGTTCTTACAACCAATGGAATTGGTTTAACTCAAACATAGAGTTCCACTAAACATATGAGGAAACCATGATTGATATTGCTAGAGAAGTCTCCCGTCAGCCATGATGTCTCACCTAAACATCGGATTGTTTTAGAGTTAATGTGCAGAGTTAATGTGTTCCTGTTTAGAAGGGAGATTGATATAACGCTTCTGATTGGACAGGAAATCCCACGTCTTACCAAACTAGATGCCACTCAATCATTCAAGCTCAAAGATGATGCAAGAAGAACAAACACTCAACCCCAGGCCTGTGAACAGATGGTTTAAGCGTGGGCGGAATCAATGGGACCATAAATCTGATCTGAAATATCCCAAAGCCAATCAATGCATCCTGAGGGCGGAGCATATTATAGCTTTGATTGATGACGCCCCTGAACGCGCTCTTGTTCCAATCTGCACGACAACAAGCCTCATCACCATGGATGTATGAGTTAACTGACTATAACATGGCTGACAGGACACAGTTAATGACTCCATTAAAACCTAAAGATGAAAATGGACTGAATACACACATGCTTCATCCCAGGACTGATGTATATACGCAGTGCTGGGAGTGGAGCTGGCGGTATGTTTTGATCATTATCCAAATGAATTGTGTACCTATGCAGGATGACAAGATGAGAATTATTTGTGCAGCTGAGTCTATGCTAACTTTGCCATGTACATCATAGGGTTATTACTTTTAATGAGATAAGTCAAATAAAGACTAGAGTTTTGAAAAAGTCAAGTTTAAATATATTCGCACTGTTTTATTTTTATAATATTTACTTAGACACTTATTTTTTATTACATTGAATGTACGTCATAAAAATGTCGGCCAGATTGCAGATAACTTCCTCCACAAAGTAAGTCTTACAATTTGGAGTTATTGTGAAAAAAGGCACCGTATTTTTACAAAATAAGACCAAATACAGAATATTTAATGTTTAATCCTTCAGTTGAATCAGAATTAGCATTGTTGGAATCTTATTCTGCTGTAGTACCTCGGAAGTTAGAAAATGTTGGGAATTCTATGTAAGAGCAAATGGAATAAAGAACAAGAACAAAAGATAAAGTGTAGTAGAACAGAAAAAACAGAAGTGCAATGAGGTAGGCGATGTGTCTGTGGTAGTATAAACAGAAGTGTGAGAAATATGCATGAAATATGCATTGTTACTGCAATGTGCAGCTTTATATCATAAAGTTGCAGTCTGTGACTATTTTAGACCAGAGGGTTTTAAGAGGTTGTTGTCCGGGGGGGTCAGCAGCGATGGTAACCGCTCTGTTGCAGTCTGGTCCCATCCCAATAAAAACCAGACAGTTATTGATGAGCACAGGCTGGGAGTGACAGCCCTGATTTAAATGTGGAACAAAAAGCTAATACACACAACTGAAAGTATATTCATCCCATCTTTATGCCATGTTTTGAACAAGCTGTTTCTAAAGTAGCTGTCGGGCCACTTGTACAGCCCATTCCTTTTAACAATGGATGCCTAGTGCCAGTACAGCACATTGAATTGTTGTGTCGCAACACCAGCATACAGTATTTGTGGTATTCAAATTCGAAACACACACACTAGAAGCAACAGCAAAAAGCTTTGTCGGCTGTTCTGAGCAGTTGCTCAGATTCCAATCTGAACATTCCGGTTTACGCTGTGCAGACACGGATGTCACATTTATCACTTCATATCTCGGACCATGTAGAAGTGACTTGAATCTGATTCAACAATGTCAGTTTTTGTCATATTAATGCAAACAATTTGAGCTGAGTCACGTCAGCCGCCCATGTGACTCGCAGTGATGGTGTGAGAGTGGGTGGAGATCATTCCCACCGGGCAGCACTTAGTGAACAGGCTGTCTCGCTGCTGAAGCAGCCAACTAGCAGGCAGCTACACTTGATATTCCCAACGCTGCTCAGCTCAAATGGGACATCTGTTAGCTTCCTGCAGCCTGGCCCCCGTAAGCCCAGCCCCCTCGCATCCATTGAAGTGAACGCGAGGGGGATGAACTAGCAGCCGCTTGGTATTAATTAGCAGCGCCAACTACTGGAATTCAGTTTTCAAACCAGGTCGTTTTGAAAGAGTCTCTTTCAAAGCACACAACGGTCTTGGAGCGGTTCTTTCAGGCACAGGTGAAGGCAGCAATCAGCTTTGGATGCTGGATCAGAACAAGCAGCCTGAGAAGAGCGGAGAATGGCTGGTCCTGGTTGGCTTCCATGAAACCCTGCAGCGACATTTGTTTGTTGTGTGAAGGCAAACAACCGAGCTGCAAGATTTAATGATACACAAGCTGAAATCATTCATGGGTTCAACTATTGATCATGAAAATTCAGGCAGTGAGCTTATGATTTATGCATATGAGCCAATTACCTACAACTAAGTCAGTCATCTGATAGTGATGGAAACACACGTGCATGTCAGCACAAGTATTTATTTTATTTAGCAGGTTGTAGAAAATGCTGTGCTTGCATTCCTATCGTGAGTCGTTATATCTATTAACCAAACGTAAATTATTACCGCGCAAGACGCCTCGCTGTCATCCTCTCCACCTCTCAGCCGATAATGGTTGTTGTTGTGTCGGACTACTGTCTGATGAAGCCTACATGGAAAAATGATTTCTTCTGAATGTCCTCTGTGACACTTAAGAACAGCTCTGTGAGGAGTTACCAGAATATCCTGCAGATGCTGGATCATCCAGACTAGGTAATCTGTCATCTTGTATCAGGTTCTATTCTTTAGTTTGTGGAAAACCATGATGGTATTTTGTAGACTATCAGCTGTTCGGTGCACTGGGAAACATGTTAAGAGTATGCAGGTGTCCACTTTTGCAAATGTCAGGAAGAGACGTTTGCAGTTCCAGAGGATTTAAAGGACAAAAACTGCCTGAGCTTAAAATCGATCCACTCATATGAGGAGTGATCCTTGGAATTTGAGAGTCTCTTGCCTTAAGGCTGCAACAATTAGCATGTCAGGAGCGTCAGGAGGTCCAGAGTGGAAGCTGGTGACAGCTTTATCTCGTTCAACATCCTCTAATCTACTCGTGCACGTCTGAAATCTTTAAATCGTTCCTCCTCTGTGTTACGTTGCTGTTTCTGGTGAAAGCGCCGACACAGTAAAAGGTCCTCAGGAGGTGGGTGAACTCCTGCTAAAGTTGTCAGTCCAACAAAAGTACATTTGCCATCGTAGTAGACAGGGTATTTGAGAGAAGAATGATTTCGTAGGCTCCAGACTGCTGGAAATGACAGAGGTTTGCGACATGGAGGCTTGTCCTTCACTCAAATAGAATTTTTAAAACTATGTTTTCTCAAGTAACCACTCTTCACATCCCGAACCTGCAATCTCACAGCTAGGCTGAGAGTGAAAGACGGTACCTCAATACACTTCAAATCAATAAGATATACACACATACTCAGAAACAAGGTCGTTTAAGCAGAAAGCAGAAGCAGAAATGCAACCAAACAGCCATGACTGATTTTATCACTAACACACAGCCGCTGCCAGTCGAGTGACTGGAGCACAAACGACAGCAGGAAACAGCAAATAAATGAGGTCGATGCTTCCCAAAGATGCAAACAACTGCACTGAAAAAATCTTTTACATTTGTGTTCATTGCAGCTCACTGATTAGAAACAAAATTTCAGCCTTCAGATGCATGAACTGCAGCAGAACTCTGTTCATGTCAGGCTGTGGATGGAGGCAAAGCTGTTTCCGCTCCTGAAGCAACTGTTAACACTCCAGCCATGTGGGTGACCTCCTGCACAGATTAGTGTACACACACACACACACACACACACACACACACACACACACACACACACACACACACACACACACACACATGCCTTAACTTGACGTATGTGTGACATATGCATCGGACGGCGACTCTGACAAACAGTTGTTAACTGTGATGCATTATCCTGACTTACACCCATTCACCAGTAAAGCGGAATTACGGGGTTAAAAGGTGGCAGAGTATTTTTAACCCCTGATGAACCAGAAACAGACTGGTGCAGTAGTTCTCTGGGGATGACTGGCCAGTTGTGGAGCTTTGTGTACTGTGACCGCATGTGAACTTGTTTTGTTGGTTTGTGAAATCAGTGTTTGTTGTGGGTCACTAGAACAAAGGATTAGTGTATATTTCTGTAATGTAATCTCTTAAATAACATGTTGCATATCTGGACTTTTGATTAATGCTCTGCCTCTAAATGAGGCCGGGAGCAAAAAAACCCCTTCATCCTCCTCCTCACCTGCTGAGGATTGCACAGTTTTGGAGTCAGATGTTGTGAACTAACAGCTGGCAAACTTGGCTTTGCATGAAAACACAAGATTAATGTGGATTTATTGGAACAAACAAGACAAAGCACACTCACTAACGGAGGAATTTCATTTTGTCACCCATGTCTCCACACGATGCATTCAGGGGTCGTTGTGATTGTAGGTCACTCAGACCTAACATGCTCACACTCTAGATGACTGAGATTCTAATATTTACACTGATCTGAAGCTGCTGCTCATTGTAGCTTCATTTATCTAAATGCCAACCTCCTCAGGAAGAGATCAATGTCTGTTTGATGTATGGTGAAGTATGGTGGTTGTCTAGAAGGCCAAAGTTACCTGAGAGAAGTTCATTTCATTCATTGATCAAGCCTATAGACAAGAGCGAGGTGGGTCCATCCAATGGTTCAGCAGTGTGGTGTTTGGATGTATGGATGGACGAATGATGTAGGGATGGATGTGTGTATAGATGGATGCATGTACATACGGTTGGATAAAACGGTAATATTCAGCTATCTTGGCTGAACAACAGAGTGTCTATGTGATCAATATCATGATGAGTCCATCATCGAATTGGGGTCCACATTTTCAAGCTTTAAATATGAGAATTACTTTAGACAAAATAACATGAGAACAATGTCTATTATTCAAATCATATTCAACCCCTCAGACTGTACTGGCTCTAAAAGAAACTAGAGTGGAGAATCCACACCTTTGACAAACTCAACATATCCAGCATAAGGTTCTGTTATTTATTTTGTCATCCCACTGCTGGATTTGTACTTCAGGTTAGGATTAGGGGAGGATTTAGGTTTATTTTGGAGTAAAGGTCAAGGTTAAGCATGCAGTGTTCAGGGCTGGAGTTACAGGTTACGGATTAAACCATCGGCAGGAGGCTCACTCCAGACACAAAAGGTATATACCCAAGCGCGCATGTGTGTGTGTGTGTGTGTGTGTGTGTGTGTGTGTGTGTGTGTGTGTGTGTGTGTGTGTGTAGCATATACGGCAGAGGTCCTCTTGTTGTTTAGCCCCAGTTTGAAAGGCAGCAGTGAGGCACAGCGAGTCTCTCCTCAACCAGTAAAAATAGAAGAAGAAAAAAAAAGAGTAAAAGCTGAGGATGCCTGTGGCCTGTCTTTGCCTCGTCCTTGCTGAGTTGACTCCCTTCCTCCCTCCTCACCCCCACAGCACCAGCCCTGCCCCAGCTGTGTTTTTAGATGTCGGGTGGGGGTAGATTGGTGCAGCTTTCGCCCACCATTTCCCTCTCTCACACCCCACAGCGTCTTCTGTACCTCTGCTCTGCCACCACTGATTCATCGCTACACGTCTCCTGCAATCTTCCGAACAAACAAAGTTTGTTGACTTGTGATCCTCGACACCCTCAGGTCACTCAAGTTTAGTCTCCCTCAGAAAGAACCCTCTCTCTCCACAGCCACTGCTGAACACACCGTACATCTACTGATATCTGGATCTAGATGGAACCCGACAGACACGGCCTCTCCCAGCGTTTGACCTAATAGCAGCTGACAGAAATATTTGTTTTCTAATTCGGTGCCCACTGAAACTGGAGGAGCAGATGTGAACCTGTTTAATGATAAGTTGCTAATGAGTTTATCCATTCTGTGACTCACATCGGTTTTGTTTACCTCATTCCCTCGGAGAAACCCCTGTGGACATATCAAACTACGCACCAAAGCTATCAGCCTCATCCAAAAGAAGTGGGTAAGTAATTCGGGAAAACCGGTGATTGCTATTCATATTTTTTTGTTAAAAAGCTCCTACAAAAGCAAGATGAAAGAACTGAATAGAAATTTAGGAGGAAGCAACAACAAAGACTGAACCCAACCCAACGATAATGAGATGAATTCAGGTTTAAACTACAGAATAATCCTGCTCCGTCCCATGTGGCTTCTACGCTAATTAATGCCAGGAAGAATTCAGTAGATTAACGTGAAACAGCAGTTATTACACTTTAATAGAGGCCAGTTGACATTCTTGAGGCCAGGACCCGAGTCACAAAAACGTGAGCGGATTATTTTCATACACTACTGAATCAGTGCAGCCACAGCAAACACCCTTATCATCAGTACACGACTGACAGATCCAGATCCATTACATTTAGATACAGTCTTTGAATTTTAACAGATGCATGAAGTCAATTCCATGTCTCTGAACCTCCATGATCTCAGGTGTTGGTTGTTAGCAGCAACATGTTCCTATACCCATCTATTCACTTAATGTGATGCAGAACTCTTAAAGTTTATTAAAATGATTCTTTAGAGGAAATAGATTATGAATTAACATCATTTCCTGCATACACTATCAAAATGGGAATTTTGACAGCGCATTGCTATAAATATATCAATATATTAAAATACAAAAACTTACTGCAATGCTCAATCTTAATATGTAGACCAACAAAAACCTTTTTCAGTGATGGTATCAGAAATATCTGACAAAAAAACTGGATAATTCAATTTGCTTTGACTTTATAAAGACCAACTGTCCACACATGAATCAGACATGAAAATACCAACGATGTTACTGACTAAAGTTAATGTTGTCTTGGATTATTTGGCTGAAACAGCTGAGTTTAATGTCTGCAAACACATCTAAAGTGCTGACTGCACACATTCTGCGTTAATCACAACTGACAGAACAATGCAGCTGCCACATGCATGACTTTCAAGGTGTGAAAGTCACACACACACACACACACACACACACGGCTCTCATTAATGCCTGCATAATAATTAGCATACTGGACACATAATTGCACATTTCAGTGCACAATTTAGCATTTTGATCTGTTTATTAAAACAGCTGTTCATGTGTGCCTGTATGCAAACAATGTACTTGTGCAACATTCAGAACATGTGTCCCAAATTCACCATTGCTTCAAACCCCTACTCACCACCAGTGACTTTCCCCTTTAGGAACAGATGGTGCAGCCGAGTGGAGAGGCAGGGACTTATGCATGTGTTATGTTAAAGGAGGCGTGCATTACAACCGATTTAGAGATGATCCTGGGTGAGCATTAGCTGTCGCTGACATAAAACGCAGCATAAAGGACAGTAAAGTGTTCACCACCCTGCCTCAGATCAATATGATTAAGCCGGAGGAGTGTCTGTTAGTTCAGTGGATATAGATTCCTCTTAAATGCCACCCGTTCACCCTGCAGTGTTAAAACCTCCTCAGCTTTGATGTTTTTCCCCTTTTATGTGTCACAGATCTGATTTGACATTCATATGTGCATCCTCAGTCTTAAACTCAATCCCAAACATGTACGGCCTGCGACCGTACAGCTGAATAACTTGTCAGATTAGTGCTCTTCATACTGCTTTCCATGTGAATGTGTCACGTTTCAGGTTATGTACGACTCCCCAGGCAGCAAGTGCAGAAGCAAAAGTGTGCTATTTTACTTTTCTGAATCACCTAGCTGTGCACCTTTACAAACCTTCAGTGTATTTTGAATAACAGGAATATTTTTTCTTTCTTGACAATGATATCAGGAAATTCACAAACAGTATTGCTCATGCTTTTGTTTGATCAGATATTTTCTCCCCCATTACAATACATTTACCAGACATGGCAACGACTATAGCATAATGCTCCAACTTTATACTGATACTGTGGTCTTCAGAAGCTTTTATTCGAACATATCAATTACTGCTCTGCAGGGATGATTGTGCCACTTAGCTGATTTTCGTGTGATCATAGAGTAGAAGTGTGTGAAAAAGCTGGTGTGTAAAGTGACACGTGGCTCACTCCACTTCTGAAGGCCTGTCATTGCAGCTTAATGTCGACTATACCATCTGGTGTCAAAAATCAGAAGGGGATTTTCAACTGTCTTTAAGATGCTACAGCCACACATGAAAAATCACCATTTCCTTGATCAACGCTTCCAAATCCGTGTCTGACAAACAAAATGTTTCCTCCACACAAACATAAAGCATTTGAAACCTTTGATTTATGCTCTCCTGAGAGCCTTGTGGACAATTTCTACTCATTTAGAAATAAGAAGCTTTTATTTTCTCCAATCCCTGACAGAGTTGATTTCATGTGTTTTTTTATCAGAAATAATTTGAGCACATTGGAAGGAAAAAAATATTGGAAAATCAAGCACTCTGCATAATATTGAAGGACTCTTCTGTTAAAATCTAACACTTTGGGAAAAGCTCTTACCAGAAAAAGCCTTGCCAGTGTTTCTATTCTGATTTGCTTGTTAAAGTGCCCCAATAAAACAAATAGGCCTTTCCACCATTTGCCTTCAATGCTGTCTACATTTGCACAGCAAAATTTGTCATTATGCTTGTAGCTTTCTCTCATAATGCATTCCTCTCCCTCAAAACAAACCTCAATGTAAAGTAACGCTACATTTTAGACAGCAGTAGGGAAATAAATCACTTCTGGTTAAAAAGGAGAATCCAGTGAAACAAAATGGTACGTACCCTGCAGGTTCCAGCACAGGGTCCATTGACTCTTGTGCAGAGGAGATAATGCAATCGATCCCTCAAACTGCTTAACTTAAGCATAGGAAAAGGCCCGTCATGTGACCATGTCCTCATTACAAGAGTGGGGCACTGTGCTAATTTATTTACCCAATATATCCCAGACAAGCATGGACACACACATAGAAAAGGGGAGGGGGAGTAGGAGGAGCTGGCAAAGCTGATTTCAGTCTGTTACTGATGCCTTCAGCCAAGACTCGGGGGGGGGAAGAACTGTGCTCATATCAGATGGGACAGTAGATGTGAATACAGAGGAAAAGATTGAGATGGACAGGGTGTACAAGAAAAGGATGGGGGGGGGGGGCTGTCAGAGATAGCATGACAGAGACAGAAGGCATGTAATACAGAAGAAGCAAAGACAAGAAAGGTTAAAGGCAGGGTCAGGTTTGTCATGTGCCGCGTTTCCCTGGTCCTCCTGTGCATCCCAGGTGGCCTGGCTCCAGCGCAGCATCACCTGGGCCTGGTCCAGGTGGTAAAAGCATAAGGGCGCCTGGTGGCGGCGGCGAGCCAAACTCAGCCATCTGGTGATGAGTCACTCCATCTCTGCTTTTGTTTGCTCTAACTTGGCACCAAGCTGCAGGCCATCAACTTGTGAGTGCGTGTCCCTGCATTAGCACGATATTTATTGTGATGGCAACTCGGTGAAGTCGTTATCTGTGAAAGCCTAAGCTATCTGCATTCCATCTGTGATCTGGTGATGAGAGATGCTTCAACAACTCATTTAATTTAACAGGGTTGTGACTCTAAAGCACAAGTCCTGTCTATTAAATAGTAATGGAGGTGTATACCATTAAAACATTAAAAACACCTCAAGAATAACATTACACATCCAGTTCACGTACAGATGTTAAATGTCAGAGGATAACAGAACGTGTAGGCATTTCAGATCACTGTAGACACTAACAGTGTTATAAGAATTCGAAGCAGAATGCATGAGCGTGGACCAGAGTCCATACACGGAGGAGCCTGGTGTGGTGCCTGATGGAGGCGTACAAACTGCATGCCTCCTATATATAAAGCCAAATAACAACCGTGCTCCTGTGCAACAGCCCTTTTCCCCAGACCAGTGCCGACCCAAATCTATGTGTGCATTCTTTTCCTCTTTAGCCACAATTCCAGGTCCTCAGCTGGGAAAGAGGGTACCTCACTGCCTCAAATACCACCACAACATGGAAACACTGGTTGAGAAGCCATACCTATACTGCCCTCTATCCTCCGATCTCTTGCCATCATTTGAGATACAAGCATTGGTACAAGTAAGCAGAGTAACCTACTGATCTACTGATCTAAAAAAACATTAAAGTCAAAACTGATGAGACATTAACCCCTTCACAGGATTTTAAATATATATATATTGCCTGTCACAGAAAAAAAAAGACTAAGTCTACCCTAAACTTATGAATTTTATTGTTTGTGCTGAAGTTTTAATAACTGATGAGTGACTGAATTTGCTGGACTTTGAAAAATTTGAACCTCTCAAGTCTTTGAGAGTATTATTGACAGAAAAAAAGGATCTCAAACCACAATAAAACATTTCTTATGTCTCAACCCTTCCTTAGTGTTTAAAAAAATCCCAGCTCTATCTGTAGAAACACAAGCTCACATTAATATGACCAGAGATCCAAGATCAGCGAACGGATTGTTAGGCTGGCCTTAAGCCTGCTGTCCTGTTGCTTAAGAGCAGTACAGACGCAATTTAATGGCAAGGATCGAAAATGAACAATATTTAATTCTACTGAATGAGTTCTTTTTGCAGTTTATAAAAATGGTGAAGCCCTACAAATGTGTATTACTTCCATTCCATTGTGATGGTCTGATTGGTCAGAAGCTTGTTTTTGTGCTGAAATCTTTCAAAAAAAGAAAAAAAAGAGACTCACTAGACACAAAATATACAAAATTATCCATGAGCATGAGTGGTTGTTTGTGTGGCTCTGTAATGCTCTGGCGACGCGTCTGGAGTGAACCCTGCATCTTGCTCGTGGCCTACTCTGATAGGATCCAGCGCATACTGTTACCCGAAAGAGGTATATATAGTATATATGTATAGTTTATGTTTACAATAGTAACGTATAAGGCATCATTAACATTTTATACTGTACAGATCAAATTTAAACTCCTCGCACTTTAGCTTTTCTGACTAGCATAGCCTGGTAAGAGTCACATGGCTCAGCATTTCTTATGGTCGACTCAAACACAAAGCTGTCCATGAGTGAAGCCCAACGGAGAGGTGCAGAGAGAAGAATGAGGAGGTGAAGACACCGACATATTCAAGCTCAGTGAAAAACACCCACATATTTTGGGTGATGAAAACTGACTTGACCTTCTGGATCCTGGCTTGATTTGAACGAGATGATGGCAAAATGATGCTTCATGAACCGAGGGTGAAAAACGGCTGGGCCTCCCTGAAAGCCAGTGTCTATGGAATAATGAACTGTCTGTCTGCATGTAAACAACTTATAGGTTATGTTCTCGGAGGAAGAAACAGAAACAAAGAAAATTTTTTGTTTTTGTCAGCAAGTTTAGTAGTTCTATTAGTTTCTAGAGTCTAACAGTTTGCTGTCAACCAGTAGGCTGAGGGCTAGACAGTAAAACAAAACCTTTTGACTCGTACAAAAGATATAGTTGTCAGATTGTTCTTTCACTGATCCACCCTAAAAAACCTAAGTGACAGAATATTCCTGCAAAAGGGAGCTAGTAAGAAAGAAAAATGACTAAAATAACCTTTTCAAATAAGGAATGAAAACTTGCAGCCCACCTCTACAGCTTGAGGATTATATACAATTCAGAAAAGTTACAAGTCTATCTAAATATATTATCAGTCAATTAATGTGTGCCTTCCTTACATCTTCTGTGTTAACTTCATACATATTTGGGTACGTTTTCAGCGATCTTCTTGGAACACATGAAAAGAACAATACCTCCAGAAGTGGTTGAAGACAGTGTGGTGACTAGTCAAGTAAGACGTAAAGTTTAAAGACACAACAAGGATAGAAAGACTGAAAAGAACCCTCCTCTGATGTCATACACGTCATGGTCTCAAAGACAGAGTGGAACCTTACTTATTCCCTACATCATCATAAACTTCTGTGTTGATGAACGTGGTTGCATTAATGTCGTTAAGGACATATGGAATTTTTTAAAGTGTTAGACAGTTGAGGAGATGGATGGTTCCATTTACGCATATGTAGGGAACATAAATCAACCATCAGCTGAGAGTGTGTTTTATTTTCAACTTCAGAGCGACTGAAAGTATTGTTTTTACTGACCTCCAGTGGTTTAAATTCAGCTGCAACGTGATCAGGAGAATTCCTGGACACAGATCACCTTTTGGTGTAAATTAAAATAAATAAATAAATAAAACGTATTGTTACAACTATTTTTTGGATAACGGCTCAAATATATGACGCAGAAACCACCATCTATGTCTGAGGAAGCTCAACCAATAAGACACCTTGAATTTGAGATCGGACACATTTTCCTTGATTGCCATTTCCTCCTTGATTAATCTTTCCCTTAAATTTCCAGTAATATCTGGTGTAGTCTGAGGTTTATGGGGTTTTTTTTCACCTCTGGTTATCAGATTAAAAAGTGACACCTTTTGCTAACAGAAGAGAACATCCTGTGTAAACATTCAAATAAATCTGGTGTTTGTACAAATAGAAATGCAAAGAGCTTTATCTCCATCCTGCTGTGATGTATTGAGTGAAGCCTGAGACAAGGGCGCAGTGCAGAAGCATCTCTTAATCAGAGAGGCCGAGGGCTGCACATTAGGGTGGGAGGCAAGGGGGAGGGAACATTACATAAATAGTTTTATTCAGCATCAAACTCATTATCAGGACACAGATTAATCTTGTCAGATTTATATTTAGTAAGGCTTACATCCAGATGGAAAAACCAGGTTAATACTTTCCAACATCAACGATAAAAGCCATTGTTTATATAAGCAAAGACGGCCAAAAGCTCAATTTATTCAAGAAGATCATTTATTTTCATCCTGGATTCAACATGAGCAATCATGTCTCTGTTTACAGACAGGTAACATGTCTGTACTCTGTATAAAACAAGTAACGTGTGGTCTGTATCTTCTGACAGGAATAAAACTGACTGATGCAGTCATAGAGGTAGAAAGTAAATGCTTATTAAATGCTTAAAAATAATATGGAGCTCGCTCAGTGAGAACACAGCTCTGTACAATACAGAGAACACAAACAGACTGTGACGGATCAGGTGACCCTGAACAAAGCAGAGGAAAAACAACATTTTAAACAGTCAATGGCAAACAGACATGAACTCGATCACTTCTAGGGATATTACTCACTCCTGTTTTCTCATGTATTTCTAGTCAGTCTCTCTTACAAACTCATTGCGTGTGGATTCCCTCTCGCACGTGTGACAAGATCTGATTTCCTGGTTTTGTACACACTTCCTGTACACGCGCACCCACACACAACAACACACACTCACACCCTGGTGCAGGTGACGACTCACTGGTACACGAGATGAATCTTCATTAGCAACAGATATCACTGAATAATTTACAGCTATACAACGTGAAACACACACCTCCACACACACACACTAGTAATCGAAGTGTTCTGTGCTGAGCTTCAGAGCCTCGCGACCTCTCCAGACTACATTTTGATGTTGTGATGACAGGACCACACAAAACACAGCCTTAACACTTGCATTGTGCTGTATTGTACTCTTTCCTTCAGTTTGAGACATTACCTCCGGGCAGAATTTGTTGTTACAAATGCTGAGAACATGGGGTGGAAACTGAGGCACAGGGTAGCGTGAGGGGCCGGTGGCAGGTCAGACTCCGACCGTGTCCTTCAACAGTCAGACCGATGATTTTCGCCCTGGGAATGGAGACAGATCTCTCCTCCACCACATCACCAAAACCTGATTGAATTTCCATAAAAATCCCAACGCAGGTCTAAATGAGTAGGTGTGTTTGACAAAAACAGAGTCTGCTAGAAAATATATTCTACCCCGGGACTCCTGCTCCTGAATTATGTATGCAGTGGAGCTGACAGACCGTATTCTACTGCACTAAATGACCTTCCATGATAATTGTGGCCATGTGCCCTTGGGCTTTCAGGCCAAGAGAGAATATTTTACAAATGGAATGACTACACTGAACTCACTGTTTAGTTTCAGATGTCTAACATATCAAGGATAACAAGAATGGAGAGTGCCCCTATTGTTCCTCGTCTTTGTGGAACAGGCGAGTGCTGGAGCTGACGAACAAAATGCCTTATTTATCTTTATTTATCTTTATTATTCAATTAGCTGCAGCAAAGCTCTGTTTAAAAAAATAATCTAGAATTATACAACCTTGACAATCTCAGTCTGTCTCGATAATCATGTGTCAACAAGCGACAAGAAACTAGTCAAAAAATAAACATTTTTGAGACCTCTGAGTGGACTTAATTTTTCCAAAACAACATTCCTCTTATTCTCAAATTTAAAAATGGGAATAAACATTTTTAAACACGTAATTCTAAATATGGAACAACAATTCTAGAACTAAACATTCCTTGTGTTATAATCCATCACGCACTGTTCTTCATGCTGTCTGTTTGGACAGCGCCCTTCATCAAACTGATGTTGAGGAGTGAAGGAGGCCGTTTCTTCACTTCAGAGGAGGGGCAGTGAAGAAATGCAGAAGATGTTTTAAATCACATTGTTTCCTAGGGGAGGACTTACAGACCATATCTTTTCATGTTTGTCTCGCCATCTGAAAAAAACATCATACTCACGTTGCAGACAAAGTATGCTGGGATACTTCTGGATGGCTAAATTAATTTCCAACATGACTCAGCCCCAGAGAAGAGAGCCTGGGATAGAAATGCCTCCTAATGAAAAGACTTTGATTGCAATTGTACACAAGACTGAGGTAGTATCAGAGTGCATGCATGCGAGTCTGTTTCGTCTTTCTTCTTCTCTGATCTGAGTTTCAATATTACTGCATTTTCTACTTATACCTCCTGCCATACTCCTCATGCATATTCATAAAACCACCTACAACTATATTATTTAGGTGAAGTAACTAAAGCAATTCTGATTATCCATATATCAATTATTTCAATTCACTAAAATGTACTCAGCATCAATTGAGTAATATAAGAATACCAACTACTGTTTGTATACCTATCCATGATACCATTCTAATTTTATACCCATGATGCCCACATTCCATCCCATCTGTTTTATTGAAATTATATTTTGTTTATATTTCATAAATAAATGACATTTTGGCATTTGTTGACCGAGCTATCATTTTCAAATTTTTACACAATTGACCTCTAAGGGGAAATATCATTATGTAACTATTATAATAGATGTATGTACTGTATGTATGCATTATAATGTCAGTCAGTAAGTCATCTTCAGATTACCACCGCTGTATCTGCCGCAGCGGGTCATGGGGAGCGGGAGCCTATCTCGGTGGCCTAGGGCGTGAGGCGGGGGACACTCTGGGCACGACGCAAGTGCACCACGGAGCCACGCACAAAGACATACAACCATGGAAACACACACTCATTCCTACGGGCAATTTGGAACGGCCAATCAACCTGAAGCGCATGCTTTTGGAGGTGGGAGGAAGCCGGAGAATCCAGAGAGAACCCACGCAGACACGGGGAGAGCATGCGAACTCCACACAGAGCGGGACTCGAATCCGGGTCCGCCATGTTGTGAGGTGGCAGCGCTAACCACTGCGCCACCGTGCTGTTGTTTACACTAAATATTGACTGCTGAAGCAGAACCCTCCAGAGCCTCTTTAAATGAGGTCCTATTCAAAGGATTTAAAAGCATAAAGTAAGAAATTATGGAGAAAAATATCTTTAAAAATTGAAGTTTCCGTAAATTTCTACCTCAATAACCTACAAACAACACTGGAGAATTGAATCCTGATGAATTTAAATTTCCAGTTATCAAACCATTGATGTCGTCTGTCTCTTCAGGAGCTGAAACAACATTAATATTTGCAGTCCACAGCAGTCACCTCTTCTAGTGTTTGTCCTCTCTCATTTTCCTCGTTCATCAACTCTTCAAAGTACTCTTTCCATCTTCCCATCACACTACTGGCACCTGTCAATAGACTTCCATCCCTATCCTTAATCACCCTAACCTGCTGCACGTCCTTCCCATCTCTGTCTCTCTGTCTTGCCAACCGGTATAGATCAGTCTCTCCCTCCTTACTGTCCAACCTAGCATACAGGTCATCATAAGCCCCTTGTTTGACCTTTGCTACTTCTACCTTCACCTTACGCTGCATTTCCCTGTACTCCTGTCTACTCTCCTCAGTCCTCTCAGTGTCCCACTTCCTCTTAGCTAACCTCTTTCTCTGTATATACTCCTGTACCTCCTCATTCCACCACCAAGTCTCCTTATCTACTTTCCTTCCAGAAGACACACCAAGTACTCTCCTACCTGTCTCCCTGATCACATTAGCTGTAGTTGTCCAGTCATCTGGAAGCACCTCCTGACCACCCAGAGCCTGTCTTAACTCACACCATCATCCTATGCTGTTTGGCTACACTCTCGCCTACCACTACTTTACAGTCACTGATCTCCTTCAGATTACACCGTCTACACAAGATGTAGTCTACCTGTGTGCTCCTACCACCACTCTTATAGGTCACCCTATGTTCCTGCCTCTTCTGGAAGAAAGTATTCACTATAGTCATTTCCATCCTTTTTGCAAAGTCAACTACCATCTGTCCTTCTGCATTCCCCTCCTGGATACCAAACCTGTCCATCACCTCCTCATCACCTCTGTTTCCTGCACCAACATGTCCATTGAAGTCTGCACCAATGACAACTCTCTCACTTCTAGGTATGCTCTGCATCACTTCATCAAAGTCCAACCAGAATTTTTCCTTCTGGTTTCCTTCTCTTTCTTCGACGAACAGTAGTCCAATTTCCACCGGCACCCTGTAGGTCAACAGCACCAATGGTGGTCGTTGTTAACCCGGGCCTCGATCGATCCAGTATAGAAGTCAAAGGTTTGATTCGCATGTTTGATTTGGCAAAAGTTTTACGCCAGATGCCCTTCCTGACGCAACCCTCTGTATTTATCCGGGCTTAGGACCCACACATTAAGCCCACGAGATTTAATAGGATGTAAAAAAATGTTCTCCCCGCAGATGCTTCATTTCATAGCCTTACACACTACAGCCTACCCAGGTGAAAAAAGCAAAAGTAATTTCAAAATGTCTGATCAAGGAACGATGGTGCTCCCATCTTCCATCACCACTTCCTTTACTTGCTGAACTAGCCATCCATTTTCTTGAGGAGGAATCGACCATAATCATCTCATCTTCGAGCCAACCTTCACCCGTCACGGGTGTTGCTGTAGCCTATCCCAGCTGAAAACAAACGAGAAGTGGGGTACACCCCGGACACGTCTTGCTGAACAATCAGGTATCATTTTCAAACAACAGAAGTTTTTTTTATCATATCGAATTTGGTTTTAGATGCATTTACCTTAACCCATTTTAACCAAGTTAACAATTTTTAGATTTTTGTAATGATTTTCAGAACATTTGCATAAAATGGGAATACAAACACATTGGAACTTCAAAAACTCATTTATATCAAGTAAGAAAAGAAATACAGGCTGTCCTCAAATGAGGACACTGGGTTGATATTTATACATTCCGGCCAAATAAAAGAATATTTCCATTTTCAGAAGACAATAAATATAAACGGTTTCTACTAAATAAAAACTGAAAAATGAACAAAAAACACATAATTTAACATGTTCAGAAGCAGCTCATTCCTTAGAATGATATGGAACAAACATTCAACACCTAAGGTTACAGTACAATTACAAAATGTGCTTTGGTTGAGGACATTTCCTATTGACTTAGATTCTCGCCGCCAACGCTGTACATTCTTTATTGGTTGTACTGTGTCATGATTTCTACCAATTGTAACACATTTGTTGTCCACCCATTTCACAATGGGAATTTTTTCGTTGTGATCAAACCTGTAATCACATGTTCCCCTCTGTTTTTTTTTCCATTATATTTGATTCCTTCAATGGGCACTTACTGATCCTGTTTTCCCCAATTGTTCCCATGGCATTGAATCCCAAAGTCCTCAATTGCACCAGCAACGCATAGTCAGCGAACAAATTATCGAAGTATACATTATAAGAGAATGAGTTATCTACAACCGAGAGCATTTTCAGCACCAACTTAGAACCGAGCAACAAATCGCTGTTTTCGTCATTAGCACACCCTTTGCCAATACAGATCAAAATTGTAGCAGTATCCTGACACACAATGCCTAAAATTTATACCCAAATCGAATTGGTTTGCCCCGCATGTATTGCTTGACAGTGTTATGTCCATAATAGCACACAATCATTTTGTCAACTGACAAATTCTCCTCAAACACTCCAAATTTTCGGAAGGATTCTTGAAGCATCGTTATCAGTGGCCTTATTTTATTTACAATATTATTTATTAGAAATATATTTTAAATTATAAATAAATATCGAAGTCGAATCTCGGATTCAGGAGGAGCAATGTGGTTTTCGTCCTGGCCGTGGAACAGTGGACCAGCTCTACACCCTCAGCAGGGTCCTTGAGGGGGCATGGGAGTTCGCCCAACCAGTCTAGATGTGTTTTGTGGACTTGGAGAAGGCGTTCGACCGTGTTCCTCAGGGGGTTCTGTGGGGGATGCTTCGGGAGTATGGGGTACCGGACCCCTTGATAAGGGCTGTTCGGTCCCTGTACGACCAATGTCAGAGTTTGGTCCGCGTTGCCGGCAGTAAGTCGGATTCGTTTCCAGTGAGGGTTGGACTCCGCCAAGGCTGCCCTTTGTCACCAATTCTGTTCATAACTTTTATGGACAGAATTTCTAGGCGCAGCCAAGGCATTCAGGGTGTCCGGTTTGGTGGCCTCAGTATCGCGTCTCTGCTTTTTGCAGACGACGTGGTGCTGTTGGCTTCATCAAGCCGTGATCTCCAACTCTCACTGGAACGGTTCGCAGCCGAGTGTGAAGCGGTTGGGATGAGAATCAGCACCTCCAAATCTGAGACCATGGTCCTCAGTCGGAAAAGGGTGGAGTGCCCTCTCCAGGTTGGGGATGAGATCCTGCCCCAAGTGGAGGAGTTCAAGTATCTCGGGGTCTCGTTCACGAATGAGGGTACAATGGAACGGGAGATCTACAGGCGGATCGGTGCAGCGTCTGCAGTGATGCGGACTCTGTATCGGTCCGTCGTGGTGAAGAAGGAGCTGAGCCGAAAGGCAAAGCTCTCGATTTACCAGTCGATCTACGTTCCTGCCCTCACCTATGGTCACGAGCTATGGGTCATGACAGAAAGAACGAGATCCCGGATACAAGCGGCCGAAATGAGTTTCCTCCGTAGGGTGTCCGGGCTCTCCCTTAGAGATAGGGTGAGGAGTTCGGTCATCCGGGAGGGACTCAGAGTCGAGCCGCTGCTCCTCCGCATCGAGAGGAGCCAGATGAGGTGGCACGGGCATCTGGTTAGGATGCTTCCTGGACGCCTCCCTGGTGAGGTGTTCCGGGCACGTCCTACCGGGAGGAGGCCCCGGGGACGACCCAGGACACGCTGGAGAGACTATGTCTCCCGGCTGGCCTGGGAACGCCTTGGGATTCTCCCGGAGGAGCTGGACGAAGTGGCTAGGGAGAGGGAAGTCTGGGCTTCCCTGCTTAAGCTGCTGCCCCCGCGACCCGACCCCGGATAAGCGGAAGAGAATGGATGGATGGATTATAAATAAATATTATATCAGAGTAAACTAAATGACAAAAAATGGAAGTACCAACTATGGTAATAAAACATGTAAACACATATCTTCACTAATTCAAGGAGTGACTGAGATAGTCATACAGTAATTCCTAACTGTGGTACACTTCGATCTTACCTTGCAATCTCTTCTGTATATAAAAAAAACTCCAGTCAATGAATGCTCGGTAGCACATACAGCTCTCACGTGTGTTAGTCACTTTACAAGTTTCAAACGTGGAGCTTGTTTCTTCCAATTAAGGCAGCGCTTCTTCCGATGCATATCGCTTATGTAATGCCCAGTGTCCTCATTTGATGACAGCAACGTTTACGCTGTTCTATAGCCTATAATTACAAGCCTATTTCAAAAATAAGAAAGACAGCCTATAAATAAACCCTTCTGGACACTTGTCACTGAATAGCAGTATAGGCAGATCAAAATTAAAGAAATATTGGTAACCATCTTCATCGGTCTCCAGAAGTGGATTTTTGTCAAATTTCCATGGAGTCTTTCTTGTGCTTTATATTATATAAATGACAATTTTGCATCATATATTGATGAATCAATATGTTGTTATTACCCTCACTTCATAATGTTATATGACCAATCCTTGTTATTATTTTCATAGTTTTTAATGCTGTCCTCAAATGAGGACGATGGGTTAAAATGGGTTAAACTACAGATACACATCCAATCAGACTGCAGAACGGGCCAACGCCTCACGTGGACTGAAGTGTAGAGCGGGTCCTCTGTAGCTAATGATTTCCTTCTGTCACAGCAGACAGTCCAGCTGTGCCAGCAGTTGTCACATGTCACCTTCCATACAGCCATATGGAGAAACAACACGGCCTCTGGATGAGCTGGCTGCAGCACATTTCATACTGGGAGCTGTGCAAATTGATGGAACACAACACTTCTGAGTGAAATAAATTTTGACATTCTAATGAAAGAAATGGCTTTTTATTTGACTGACTTCTTGATTTCTAACTATTAATGGTACAAGCAGGGCTCATTGTTCGCTGAATTTTATCCATTAGAGGATGACTGACAAGGTCATTCAGAGACGCTGTAAATATCAACTTTACAGTAAAGTGGTCTTTTAACAACAGCAGCCATAAAAGTCTTGTTGGCTTTACTGCTCTGCCTTTCGCGTCTGCTTCATGCACCCTCCCCTCTGCTCAGAGAAGACATCATTTATCAGGCCTTATTAGAGATGCTGCCAGTGCCACAGTGTGTGGGATGATTACCATTATGAAGTGGCCATGGATTTTGAACGATCAAACTGTGAGAACGAAAGAGAAAATATTTGTTCTGAGCCTCTTCTGTCATGACTTGGGCTTCACCGACTTTGGTTTGATTGTTGACTGACCTGCAGGGGCCTGAGCTGTGGATGGTTAATATACTGAACCATTTTTTGGTGAACTACATTCTGTTTCTGTTCACCCCTTCACTGCAGGGGATGACCATTTTACTGCCTACATTAATCATATAAATATAAAGAGTTGGTATTAGTATTAGTCCTCTGACAATAAGACATACAACTGCTTTGTCACATCCACCATTCTTCTTTCTCTGAAATATTTCTCATAGTTATAAATAAGCAGTTCTATAAAAACTCTGGCATTGGTTATTCTTAATCTTGCCCACAAATCTGATCTGTCAATTGTTGATTTGAGCAGTAGAAACAGCCATCAGTGGCACAAACCAGGTGTATTTGAATATCTGGACAAATCTGAAACACTGGCAGTGCTCTGGAAATACACCAAAACCATAAAATAACTAAATCATCAACCATGAGCTGTGCTCAAATAATCACCGGCCGCCATCCTTACCAACCCTCTAGAGACTCGATCAGATTGAATTTCCACAGCCAGTTCTCAGGTTAATAGGGAATGACTAAAACCAGACAACAAGCAGTTATGGAAGCATCTCATGAAGAAACAAGAACTGCACGAAATCAAAACCCAAAAACAGACAGTAATTTTCCTTTCTACATGGATTAATGTTGTAATCAAAATAACGCAAGAGAGGAGAATTATGTGAGTTACTCATGATGAGCTCCGTTTTAGAGCAGACAGGGGAAGATCAGCGGACGGTGTGGTCTGACCTCTCCATAATCACTGCATCATTAACATTTAGCTCAGCTTCATTTCTGGTTCTTTATAGCAACTCATTGACCAACATGAAGACTCATCACACATCAGGTCGGTGGGGGCTCAGAGGAAAGCATTCATGCTCCCGAAAACTGAAATTTATGCTCCTAAACTCTTATCAGTGTTCTCCAACACTGAAGATCCATGGTAGGTGGATGCTCACACTGCTGAATGTCACACACTTATTACCTGTCAGATGTTAACAGGTGATGTCGGTTGTCTAAAAGGTTATTTAGAAATTATGAAATAACTGCATTTGACTTACTTTTTGACAAAAAAAAAACCTTGAAAAACTCCTTGGTATGAATCCACAAATTCACGGTACCAACACAGGACCACATCCAGAAAACCTTGGTAGGATCATTTAGCAACAACACACAACAGAATGGAAGACACAATTGTTGTCACACTACATCTATAACAAGCCAGAGAAATGCAAGTTTTATAAACACTTTTTTTTTTAAATGAAAAAAATCATTGTACTAGTTTACTACATTTTTTTTCTCTCCCCAACCAGAGATGTCATGAATAAAGACTGTATTTATAGATAATGTGTAGTTATAGATAATGACAGTGGGGCATCTACAGGCAGACGGGGTTGTAAAGGGAGTCCTGCACACACACTATTTAATTCTTGAATCTTGATTCTGCTAATTTGTATGGTAGGACAGTAAGTCTCTGGAAGAGAGAAAATCCTCAAAAACCATTGAGAAGACATTGACTATGGATGTCTCGATTGGCCGAGTCAAGTGGACTTGTTGTGACTATATGATACAGGCATGTTCACGTCTCTTGAGAAAATGTCGGCGCCATCAGAAACACTTGAAACAGTTCTGATCCACTAGTGGCTATTGATGACCAAAGTGGGACACAAATGATGATCAAGAAAAATGATGTTCTGTATATTTTAAATGAAAAGGTTTTTTCATGGGCAAGTACTTTCAGCTACTAAGGAAAAAATATGTTAGCACGAAGATTAAATGTGTTAAACGTTAGGTCATCTTTACGTAGTTTGGCTGAGGATTCTAGCATCTTCTGCTGTTTCCCAAGACAAGATGGATCGGTCAGAGATCTAATATAAAGCAATCTGATCCATCAGACCTTTGACATCATCTTGATAAAATTTCTGTAAAGTAGAATTCCTGATGCATCATACATGTCTACAGTACATATCAGCATGTTATCTATTTCCAGGAAACTTGAGAGAAACAACAAATATGATTAAATGGATATAACTGATCTTCATTACTGATTTGCCAGACTGTGTGTGTGAACAGATCCTTAGATAGAAGGTAAATATGTAACTCTAGAATATTCTGGGGTACTGGTTGGCTGTCAGCACTGCTCTGAAATCATGTTCTGATGTGCTGACATACAGCATCTGAAGGACAGCTTTAACAATCCTGAAAAACACACACATTTAAATCACAAATCTGTGTTGCATTAATTAGAATTTGACAGATCTAAGAGATACCCTGGGTGGGTGTTCCATGTCAGAAGTTTAAAATAGACTAGCTAATTTACTGCAATCATATTAGGTGAGGAAGCAATTGCTGCTGACACAGTTGCAAACCTGTTTTTGTGAGGTTGATCAGAGCCATGGACCATGAACTCATCACCAGCTGTAATCAGACTGCAGATAGGAGCCTCACGGGTCAAGCAGGGAAGTGAACTTTATTAGCATACAGTAAGATTTCAGGGTTAATAGAAACACTTACATACAAACTAACTGACTAACACCCAGATGCAGACAGTGCAGCAGTAAGAGATAAGTGGGCGATTTTTAGATGTAGGGCAATGGAGAAAAACCACCAGGAGCCCATTGAGAAGGAAGAATAATGTCCCATTAACAAAATACACACACAGTAAAGGAATTAATTTATCATCAGCTTTTATTGGACAGTGAAACAATTTTAGTTCCAAAAACGGAAAGTAAACAGTTTTTTAGTTTACAGTGAAAACTCATCATAAAGTTTCACCTGGGAAATGTAGGAGAGTGTCTCCTGTGACATGATTTATTAAGTGTATTATATACGTATTTACAGGGCTCTGCAGTGGAAAATCACACGAGAGGTGAACATTACACACTAATTGCAGAAAACGACTCAGATTAAGTCAATCAGAAATAATTAGGAGAAGATGAGAGATGGTTTATAATGACTGATGTTAGACACAAACCATCTGTCCTCAGTTCATCAATTGTGTTGATATATAATGATATAGGAACAGTTACTTCATTACAGTCATTTCACAAACCAGTTACAGTCACCCATGGCGGCAATTTGATATATCTGTAGCTTTAGCTTTTTGGACGTTCTACACCTGTTTATATTTCTCCACCAGTAACCACTAGTAAATAAGATTGAACACACGAATAATTGCTTTGTAAATAAATCAGTTACATCTGCAGTTAACTTGAGAGATTATTAATATTTAATGAACAGGAGCCTGTGATGTAATAAATAATGGATAATTAATCTGACTTTGGACCTACATTTATCTTCTGAGTGCAGAATTGAAAACATATTCTGTCATCATCTACATAAGCTAAGGATAATGACTGTAAACCTTCCCGGACCTCTCTATATGCTAGCTGTGTTTTCAACACCATCACTTGCATCATCTATTCATCACCCCGCTGTATCTTCTAAATAGCATCATTCTGCTGTACAACAGGCTCATCTCATGCTCACGTCTTCATTGTACATAATCAGAGGATGAACTTCCTTTTTCTTTGCATACTACTAATTCCTTCTATGTACACCATGTGTGCGGCATTCAGGGTGGCTCCACGTTATCTAACATTCTTCTTTTTCATGATGAGTCACGGGCCCCGACTTGAGGCAACAGAACCCATGAAATGGGGACAGCTAAGATTTGAATTCAGCAGCAGTCAGGAGGAGATGGAGGGAAAAGGGCAGTTTATTTTAAGATGCCTCTGTACCACTGGGTACGTTTGTCAGACATCGTTTAGAGACGCTCCAGTGGAACTTAAAAATAAGAGAGTGTTCTGTGTGTGTGTATGTGTGTGTGTACAAATTTTTGGGGGGCAGAAATTATTTTTTTTATCATTATTTCCCCCAACTCAACACAGAAATCAGAACATCTGGCTGGAACGCAGTAGTACATTCTGTATACACTGTAGTTACTTTTTTCTTGAAGCTAGTTCGCTCAACTCTGCACAAATACTGTAAACAAAAGACAGCCTAACCCTACCTGACTCCATCAGAAGTCTTACTGATTTGACATTTTTGTCTTGATAAATGTAAAGATTACAACTGTTGACCTGAGCATTAAAGTTCTGGGGATCAACTGGTGCCAGATGACACTGCAGTGCCAGATGCAGACGAGCTGTTTGCTGAGCTAGTCAGGTGCAGGATGCACTGTAGATTCCTGGGTAATTGTTATCAGTCTCCGTACGTAAGGAAACATTCTCACCTACCTCATTCAGCCAGGACTTTGATTTGCCGATTTGTCAGGAACAAAGTTGAAGGTGTGTGTTCTTCTCTGGATCAATATCCTGATCCATCAGCCAGATGGTGGCCGATAAAAAAATGATCTTGATCTGGATCAAACTGAACCTTTTGTTTGGTTCACTTATAGAGTGAAATGATTTAGTGCTTCAGACTACCTGGCCATTTACAGAAAAAAAATGATGTGTTCCAATTTAGTGTAACATCTCCAAATGTTCACTACTATGTTCCATTGTTCTTTATCATGAGATTATGACACAAAACGACTCATGAGAACTTTTCCTGTCCAGATGAAGTTGGTTCAAACCAGAATATCTCTTTTATATACTTTCTCTGGATAACAGAAGAAAGTTTAGCCAAACTAAAGCACAAAGAACAATTTCTTCAGCTTTCAAGGCCACTTTAGCTGCACTACCTCAGGGCTAAAGGAGTCAGAGAAAGCAGGTTACACAGCAGAGTAAGTGGAGCAAGCATCCAGCTCATTGTGGGGTGCTGATAAGCAGTGGCGGGTCGTTGATGCCGCTACCTTAGCCTTCCTGTGAACTCTGAGTAAAATGAACAGAATTGGCACCTTTTTCTTTCTGTCCTCAAAACTACTTACTCCATGAATATGTCTCAAACTTCCAATTCTCTGCAGTTCACTTCAATAGTCACAAGGAAGAGAGGGTGAGTTGAGCTGCATATTCATATCAGTTATATCAGGGATGGGCAAACTTTTTGACAGGCGGGCCAGCTGAGGAGGCAATAGATGGCGTGTTTATTTGTACTTATGTAAATGACCTGTAAAACCATTATATTTTTTTTTTTTTTTTTTAATTTTATATACTGGTTTGATCCCCGAAGGGAAATTAAGAAGGCTTAAAATATAAAATATAAAAGGCTTTGACCTTTAACGGGCAGCAAAGCATACATATGCAAGGCTTATTATAAAAATTATTTTACAAATTCTACAATTAATGGTAATTATATACTTTAAACAAGTTTGGTGAGTCTTATTACAAAGCCTATTACGGGCCACATTTTGCCCATGCCCAAGCTATATATTTGATTCCCTCACAAATACAGTTAGTCTTCCACAACCACATATTAAGTCAGGAGTCAGGAAGGACTGTCATGATGCAACGTACTGTCTTCATGATGGTTCATTTGCTAAATCTTTTAACTGCATTTCTGTTTTTCCATAAATTGAACAATGATTCTAATAAAGTTACCTCCATACAAAAGCAGGCATGGCATCATTTGTAGAGTTTTGAGATATTAGCTTGAGTAATGGGATTGAAAATGTAGAATGTCATCTGCTGTATAGTCATACATCACAGTCAGTGTCACAGTGGGTTATATCTCACAAAGAAACGCATGTGGCTCTTAGTTCTTCATGGTGCTCTGAGACCACTGCCTCTCCTCTCATCCATTACAGAGAAGTCAAAATGGTCCACTTGAAGCCATTAGAGGCTGAGCATCCAATCAGATCGCAGCAGCTGAAAGCACAACTGAATATCATCATGAGCCTATAAATCATTGCTAATACGCTCATCAGCTGCAGAATCAAAATTGTAATGCAACCTTTATTTTCTATACCCATTGTTAAATTTCACATTTCATTAAAAATACAATACATTGAACTGTGGAGCAAGGATGAGAACAGTAGTCCCTAAACTAAGGCCCTAAACTAGCGCTGGTTTCTCCCTGATACCCAAAACCTCTCTGCAGAGAATCCAGCGGTCCCGTTCCCAGCTGAAAGGTGTGTGGAAGCACTGGAAATACTGAAGCTGGAGTTTGGTGTGTGATTCCATAACCTAAATGCTAATGCAAAAAGAAATCAGTCTTTTCCAGAACACCTTTGTTGCCGATATCGATGAAGCCCAGCCTTCTTATCAGTTTGAGTTGGCCGAGTTGCAGAACTGTGATGTTCTGATAGACGCGTATAAGCCAGACTGTCTCATTGACTTCTATGCTGCCCTCCCAAATGATAGATAGATAGATAGATAGATAGATAGATAGATAGATAGATAGATAGATAGATAGATAGATAGATAGATAGATAGATAGATAGATAGATAGATAGATAGATAGATAGATAGATAGATAGATAGATAGATAGATTAATAATCCCAGAGGAAATTGCACATAATAACCGGAAAGGACTAATATTTGGTTGTGAAAGACAGTAAATGTTTACATTTAGCCAACCCTGCGATTGTCACAGTTTTTCTGTTACAAACACACCCCGGCCCCCCATCAAAGATAGGAAAAGTTATGCGGCCCTTACAGGAAAAAGTTTGGAGACCCCGGGATTAGAGTTTCAATCCTCTTCAAAGACAAGTCCAGCTGGAAAACTAATGTTGTTGTCTTTTTGCAAAAAACAGCTTGTTGTGATGTTGAAAATTAATTTTCATCCTGCAGTGTTTAAAGTGTCTCTCAGTACAGAACATTGTTTTGGAGTTCATGTAGGAAGGTTAACGCAAAGATGCTATCTATCCATACCCTGGCTGACCAAAGAATTCTTCCAATCAAACCGCAAGTCAGTGTCAGTCTTGGGTACATGTTCCATTCTACTATCAAACTACATGAAAAAAACCCCCATTGGGTTAGGGTAAGGTAAGGTTAGGATAGTTAGGATGGGGCAGGGGCACGGTTAGTACAGGGTTAGGATAGGTTTAGGGTAGCGTTAAGACAGGGCTAGAATAGGGTTGGCATAGGGTTAAAATAGGGTTAGGATATGGTTAGGACAGGGTTAGGATAGAATTAAAATAGGGTTACAATAGGGTTACAGTACGGTTAAAATAGGGCTAGAATTGGGTTAGGATAGGATTAGGTTAGGGTAGGGTGACAATAGGGTTAGGATGATCTGGTGTGAAAAAAAAGTTGAAAACACGTCTTTTTTACAAAGCTGGAAAAATGACTTGAATGGCTTCTTCCTTGCCACATTCTCAACTTTCCCACCAGGCAAACAAATAAATAAACCGCCAATCAAGCAAACGCTCATGAAAAATCAACTTTCTTTTGTGTTTATGTTTTAATGCTTCCTGCCAGATAAGGATGAGCTCAGAGCACATTCATCAAAAAAGCAGAAGCCCTGCAACAATAAATTCAGCCGCTGCACTTTTCTACCATCACAAAAATGTCACGGCAGTCAGCAAATTGAGTTAGGTGGAATGGCAGAAGGGGATGCTGCATATCTGACTCCTAATTGCTGTCTGTTTGAAGGTTCTTTGCCTCGACTCACTGTTTCTATATTTTTTTTCTTAATCTGTGATTATGTAAGATAGAGATAAATTGAGCTCAAGGATAAAAGTCCAAACAGAGAAAGTATACTACACTACACAGACAGACCATCTTTGAAATGTGCCAGTTAGGTTTTTTTCCTCCGGTCCTCTACCCACAGTGAACCATCATGCTTAACAAACACTACTCACTGGTGACCGCCAGCCAAATGTGTTTGCGTGACATAACAGAGCAACGAGACAACAGAAGAAGAGACATGCCCTTAGCATTACAAATAAATGCTGCAGTCTTAGATACACTGACAAACATAATAACCACCAGCCTTGCTTACTGTGCTGACGTGGGGCTGCTAATGTTCTTGTTTCTAAGGTTGAGCAGTATTTGCACTCTGGATGACATTGAAAACTGCGGGTGTTTCAATGTGAGTAATGAAATAAAGCATTAATTTGACTCCTCAGTGGTGTTCACCCTAGGTCAGTGAACTCCTGGGGCACCAGCGGCTGCGAACCAACCCATCCAACAGGAGGATAAGATGAGAGTTGGAATGAAGGAGTGGAAAAGAGAAAAAGGACCACATAAGAGATTGCTTTTGAGTAAGAGAGTGGTCGTAATTAGGAGGAAGAAAGCCAATGGGACAGGAGGACTGCACTTGAACGCATCATAAGTCTGGGAATGCAGTGAAGATTCATGCACTGCATATTACTTACATCTGCTTTCTGACTCATATGCATTATTCTATTTAATGTGAGATTGATTAAAAATAACGTCATTGATAATCTATGATCCATATCCGCACAAAAGTCATTTTTTAATCTTTCAATCTATTAAAATTTAAATGAATCTTTCAACAACAGTCATGTTTTAGGACAATTACCACAGTGATTCATCAAAAGCATAGAGTGAATGCAGATAAATTTGGTTTTGCCAAAACTCATTTATATTCCATCTAAATTAATTAACACCCACATACTTCAATATGCATCCACTGAGTTCATACTGATAAAAAAAAAAAAGAGTATAAAACAAGAAAAATACTGATGGTAGAGGGGATCAAAGTAAAATAAATATTGCAAAAGAAGAAGCATATTGTATTCTGCAGTAATCTGTAAGGGACCATTTTTTAAAGCAGAAATGTATTCTTAAACATTTCTGTTGATTTACGACGTGTTGCTTGAATTACGGCTACAGTGCTATGTTTAGTATTTTACACATGGTTGAATAAAATGACAACCCAATAAAGATTTGTATTAAAAAAAACATGACTTTTTGGATTACTAGTATGACCTGCTCTGAAAAATGCAGAAAACAAATATATGTAGTTTTATTCCCAACAGTTATACAAGAGTACAGAATGCTAAATTGAACAAGGACTGAAAACAAATTGTTTTTCGTCTTTTCCTTCCGTGTCTCAGGCATTAATATGTATTTACATTAATGCCCTCCTTTAATATATGCAGTAACGCTCGTCATGTGTTGCTGCCGCTTCGGGAGAAAGGCTTTGGTTTGAAGAAAACTAACACAAGCACAGCAGAAAGGTAACAACGTGAGAACACAGAGTGGAAGATTGTGATCTTAACACCATGTATCATGCGGCATGATAATAACGGCAAAACGCAACCAGTGGAATGGATGCATATCAGCTGAGGAGCATGAACAAATGTGAGAAATATTACCATGAACACGTATAATCCACGTGTATTCAGAGAAAAACTGTCATCACTCCTGAATCACTTAAATTGAAAGGCTGGCATTTCTATGCTCCCCGCTCACTCTCTCTTATCAAGCCATGACTGATGAAAGCACTAATCTAATCTGATCTAATCAAGAGAGCCACACACAAACACGTTGCATGCATGTCTCACTTTATGGATTATTATGGATAGAGTGAAGTGGGAAAATAATTTTTTTTAAAAAGCATCAGATTAGAACTGATCACTATAAAAGCTCTTAGAATGATGTTGGGACATTGGGGGACATGCATAAAAACGTTGAGAACCATCCTATTCTGAGGAGCGCTGCAGAATTGCTTGCCACCCCCAGCAGCGGTGAAAGCCCATCTTTGAAGTTGGAAACAGAGCCCAGAATGTAATCCTGTAAAAAAAAAAAGTTCTAAATAAAGCTGCATCAAAATTTCATTAGCTGGTGCCCGCAGCCTGCAGGCTCACTTTCACCAATTTCACTTGGTGACATTCAACCTCTGTACATTGATCCGAATTGTGAGGCAATGCATTATGACTGATTAAAGATACACACAGCAGTGTCTTAGCTCTGCATCCCAGCATGCTGCATAAGATATATATAAAAAAACACCCTGCATTCTACTGAAAGCTTCAACATTCACACATGAAAATAACATTAGCCTTATTTATATTGTAAGGCTCATATACAGACTCAAATTCTGCTTGTGCGATGTTTTGTGCTTATGTTGGCAGCAAAGGTCGTGTCCAGAGAAAGCAGTAAGGAGTCTGTCACAAGGGGGGTACTTGTTCATAATATACTGCTTCAATTTATAGCTTCAGGCTAGAGGTGCATAGTTCCAGGTTGTAGCAGACAGATCATCAAAAAGAGTGACAAGTGCTGCAGTGGAAACCGGTGAAGGAGGACGGTGTGAAAAATAACACAAAGAAAAAGAATGGGAGGGGCGGCACCGTGGCACAGTGGGTAGCGCTGCCGCTGCACAGCAAGGCGGTTCTGGGTTTGACCCCCCCCCTCTGTGCAGCGTTTGCATGTTCTCCCCGTGTCTGCATGGGTTCTCTCCGGGTTTTCCGACTTCCTCCCACCTTCAAAAACACACGCTTCAGCTGAATTTGCCGGTCTCACATTGCCCGTAGGTGTGAGTGTGTGCGTGTTTGTCTGTCCTTCATGTGGCTTTGTGGTGCACTGGTGTCATGCTTGGAGTATACCCTGCCTCACGCCCCAAGTTGGCTGGGATTGGCTCCAGCCACCCCACGACCCGTGAAGAATCGGTTAATGAAGATGAATGAATGAAAAAAGGAATGGTAGGAATTTTACTGTTTACAGTTCTTGCACGTTGTGTTTGGGACAGGGCTGGATCTTTTAAATATGACCACAGCAGTACTCCGACATTAATAGTGGTAGATTAATGCCAGCAGACTACTTTATCTGATGTACATCATGGTGGCACTAAGCTGTGCAAAGAATCCCAACACTCCTCTACCAAGTAATTTCTACACAAGTACGTCAGGACAGAGCTCACATTAGTACTCTGTGAAAACAAAAAACACAGTGGGCTGTAGCAGTGGGCCAATCTCACGTCATTTCAAGTCAAATAACTGCTGCGTGACTGAATTTGAGCAAAACAAACAAAAGCAATACATTACTGGGTTACCAATATCCAGGTCTATCACTGGGTGTGCTGGGAACAGCCACTGATGGACAACAGTGGATTCATCCTGCTGAAACAAACACAGCCTGAATGACTGCAGTGAAAACGTGGCCATCACGTGACACTTCTAGCCTGCATTAAACAAACAAAGTCACAAGTGAAACACAAAAGGTCACCCGGTGATTAAAAAAGGAACCAATCAATGTTTCTGTGCCAGAAAGGATTGAATGCTTGTCTCTAAAGTGAAACTCATCACAAAGACGAACCCACACAGATTTCTCAGTTTTCTGCAGATCTATGAAACATCTTGGGAGATAGGATTTGATATTTTGGTTTGAACCAGGATGATTTTTTATTTCTTTAGTAATGTATGGCATGGCTTTTCCCAGCATTATTAAGGAAGTAATCATTATTTATAATGATGTGATGTGTTGGTGTCTGTGAGCAGGTCAAGTGAGATGAAGATCCAGATAACAAGCCAGATTGTTAGATCAAAACAACCACCACCAATGTGCAGCTCACATAATGGTCCAGACTTCATTAATGCAGGATGAGTGGGAGTGTTTGGAGGTTGGCATTGGACGATATTACTGTAGTTTCAAATTTAGTTCAACAATATTGTCTTAATTTTGTATATATAAAAGAAATGATGGGAAAATAGTTGTAGCAGTGAAAACGCGTTAATGGTCTCGTTTGTTAAGCAGTAAATACTGTAACATCACCCGGATGAATACTTTCCACATAAAGAGCTCTTTTAAATTTCACCAGTGTTTATTCAGGTTTGAGAGTGGCTGTGGGCTGAAAAAGAGCCCTATTCTCATTTCATTGCCCTTTTTATTGCACAACCCAGACCCACACATCAGATGAAAACACACATCAGTGGAGAATACTTGCATGAAGGTCACCAATTTCAAAAATTGTGTGCTGTAAAAGGCCATGGCTGCTTTTTGGCTACTGAATTATTTTATTAGCACAAAAAGAGCACCGATGTGGACTTTCCTATCATAAAAGCAGGAGGACACCATCTGTAGCCATAGTGCACTTGAAATGGACCAAGGTCATGTGTTGTAGACAGCCACAACACACATCTGCTGTTGCCTTGACAGCCTTGTGATCATTGGGGGATGGTTTAGTGCACCAGGGCAAGATGTTAACACTAGTGCCAACAACCTGCCGTAAGCTGGAAGTGTGCATCATCTACTCTAAAAGCTAAAAGTCGCCCAGAAAACTGTTGGACTGTGATTGTGCTCGGTCCAGCAGCTGTGGCGCTCAGCTGGAGATCTCCATGTCACAGGACAGCAGGCGCTGAGGGCTTATCTCTGGCTGCTGATTAACCAACGCTCTGCTCGCTTTCACACCAAACTGTCCTTCAACGGCAGAAAAACAGTGAAGTCGGCTTCAGTTCAGCTCCACTGAACTGCACCTTTATTACACAGACAAAGTGAGTTAATGTGAAGGATAATAGTGTATATTTAAACTCCACAGTCATTGAAAATATACCCCTCCCCTCCTTTTATTTTGTAAATGTGAGGACATGTGTACTGCATGTGCTTTGGTACAGAAACACCGATGTACTCACAGCCTGTTCTTGCATATTTATTAAGTCTTACAGTAGAATTAATGTCTCCTGACTTTTGATACCGCCTCAATCCCTGTGTCAGCACAAAGCCCCCGCATCATCATTTTCCTGCAGAGTTTAGCAGTTCTCAGGCTTTATTACCTATGCGCTCGCCTCATACGTCCATGCCCCGCCGCCTGATCAGAATGCTGCTGCCATCAGCTTTGTTAAATGAAGTGACAGACATACAAACTTGGACACCTCTAGCTGTGAGACTGATTATGTCCAAATTGTTCTTGTTGGTGCCTCTCGTCCACCACCGGCTATGAATGAGGCTCCAACAGCGTCCGCCCAACACTTGCATGCAGTCCTGACGTTATCTAGGGCACTGTAAATGGTGACCACCAGATTCTGCTCCATTTACTGGAGTCACTACAAGCTTTACTTCATGTACAAGAATATGAGTCTTACGATCTGACCTGCAGAAGATTTTCATGTGTTTTACATATAACCAACTTCTTAAATTGTTCTCCCACTCGAGGAGACACGTTTAGTTTGTCGCCTGGTCTCTGTTGCATCTGTCTGATGGATCATTGCATGTTTGGTTGTTGAACATCAGACATAAAAGCAGAATGTCAAGACTTCTTTCATCAGCAGTGGAACGATCTAACCCACACAGACACCACTAGCATTTCCACAGATGTGGTAATTCTTCACACTAATCTCCACCACAGCTGAACCGAAAGAACCTAAAAAGATCACATCAAATAACAACTCTTACATTTGTATTTTTAGTACAGAATTGACCCTGAGTCCAAATGTATTAATAAATGTACTGAAGTTATGGTTATTTACTAGTAGCGAATGTGAAGATTTAATTATGAATTAGTATTTAGTGCATGTTTTATGCATGAAATATGTCGGGGCAATTTTTAAAGAGCGTAAAAAGAATGTTTTTACAACTCTGGTTTTATTCTGTAGCTATGGACAACATTTACTACATATTATGTGTAATCATGTCCGAATGATCAAACACAGTGAAACTAAATCGAGAAGCAAAACAACCAACATCTTTACCCTAAGCAGGTGTGTCATTCTTTCATGATTACTTTAATGGTCATTTAATAAAGTAAATTGTAACTTCATATTTAATAAATATATACTAATGGGCCTAACTTTGTCTGATTGGCAGTCACATCTGTCTATTAACTACATGCTCCCGTTCACTCACAGTGCAGGGAGACCTGCATTCTAGATTCTGAAGGTCCTAGGCAGATTTCATTCAACCTGGCAACACAAGCTAGCTGAATTCTGATTGGATAAAACCTTTCTAACCTAAAAATAGAACACTGACCCAGTGTTGGCCTATGTCATATTATATACCAATGTATAATTATACATTTATACATATATTTGACTGCGGTGCACTGGCGTCGTGCCCGGAGTGTCCCCCGCCTCACACCCTATGCCGCCGAGATAGGCTCCAGCTCCCCGTGACCCGCTGCGGTGGTAGTCTGAAGATGACTGACATATATTTGAATATATTTATTTAAGCAAAATGCATTAAAATATAATTAACCTTGATCATAAATATTGTCACGATTTCTGGATATGTTGGACCTGCTGAGAAGGCCTTGCTGGCCCTGATCGCCCACCACTGGTTTTTACAATAACCTTTTTTCATTGAGTGCGACGCCTCATTCCAAATGACTCTAGAGTAAAAACTCCACAGCCCAACATTGTTTGAACTAGAATTACACTAAGTGAGTAGTCCTAATGCTACTGTCATTTGCAGTTAACCCAATTCTGGCTTTGTGCACAGCTTTAGTTGGCCAACATGCTAACCAGGTCTATTGATGTGTTCTAATGCACCAGTATAATGGATGGCTGTCTGCCTCACAGAAACTACTGGTTTCTGTGGCCGAGCTACAGTATGACTAAATGCAAGAAGTCAATTAGTATTTACCAAATCAATCATTTGCAGCCCAACCTGATGTATATCACATTAGTCTTTGACGTGCATGGTAGACAGAAAAAGCCTTTGAATGAGGTTTTCATGAGCCACCGGTTCGCTGCCTCAACATCCTTCAAGTTGTTTTCAAGGGCAACCACTGTGTGGCAGGAGGATGGTAGCGTGTTCATTGTCATTGGGTCAAGAGGCCTTTGCAGGGGGTTAGCACTCCCAGGATGCACTCTGCTGCTCAGACACCACTTTTTTTCTTCCACATACATAAGTAATCAAGTGTAAGGCCCGTTGATGTCGATCAACAGGTCAGAGGAACAGTCAGTCAGATATCCAACTGCTCCTCATACAGGTAGGGATATTGTTTGTTGAGACAGTCGGTGTCTGTCCTACCCTCTATATACTGTAGAACCCTCAATCATGAAGAAACCTACTAATATGAATGCAATGTTATTTTAGTCAAACAAAGGCAATTTATTAATCAGATTAATCCTCATTGTGTTTGTTAGTTGTTTCTGGACATCTCTGTCCACACAGTAAGGCACCAAATCTCCATGTCTTTATTGTTGATTAATGCCGGCGCAGAGGAACAGCTGTAAGAAAAAATAAAATTCAAATCACAGCTATGACGCATCACTTAACAAATGTTTTGACTCAGAATGAACCACTCAGATTAACAGCGCTCCAGTTCCATTCTAATGAGCACATGCAGACACAAACAATCAGGCTGTGGATACGTGCTCTCTAGGCTTATTCATAATAATGACACAGCACTAAACAAAGTCAGAAACACAAAGTGCTAATGCTTTGGATTTATTACGCATGCAATTCTTCCACACTCCATTCAATTCAAATCACAAGCAAGCAGCTATGTTAATGCATTTGACTGATTAAATTTTAATGAAAGACTTTTAATTACGCTCTAGCATTTTACTTGGTACTGGAGATGACCCGAGGGAACCCAAGAGGAAAACCAATATTAAAAACCCACAGATAAAGCCACAATCACACACACACACAGTTATCTCTGACAGATACACAGATTTGTGTTTTGTTCAGCAGTTTAGCAAGAGGAAAATGTTTTGTTTAATATTCAGCAAAAATGTGGATGAGCTTTAGAAGTCTTTGAATTTCAAGATGGCAGGCCCGCTAGAGTCATTCACAGCATATATCAGTGTCATCGGCTGGGCTGACTCAGCTCCCCAGAGATGAAGAACTAGCTTGGTTTAATCACGCTCACACACGGAATGATGATCACACACACTGAGGAGACCAGTAGGTGGATGCAGCAGTGTGACATGACTCGGCCTCCACAGCCTTATCATACCTTTACCTTTCTTTTCCACAACAGAAATCTCCTGCTGTTAATACACAATCACCTGAAAGTGTGTGTAACATGGGTGGGTATTTAAATGTACATGGTCATCTGATGTTGTAATTTAAAAAAAAAAATTGCCTGCAGAAGAGATTCTAAAACAGATTCTTACTACACAATCCAAAATTTTCCTTCATTTATTCATTCATTCATTCATTTTCCTAATCGAAATTCCTACCACTGAAGTAGCAGCAAACTTCACCTAATGTAATAAACGACAAGAACAGAATGGCCTGTACACCTGTCAAGCACCTGCGATGATCATATTGATACCGGGGGATGATTAATGAACATGATTGGTAGTCCTCAACATAAGAACACAATTGATTCCGATTGTTTGTAATGTGAATTTTTTAAAAGTCTTTATTTATTAAATTTTAAGGTATAATAACCTTTTGATGTTATTTAAATGTCATTACTACTCTAAATACGGACGTACTATAAAAATACAAGTAAAGGTTGTTTTGAGTGAAGTCGTTCTTGATTATACATCGGTTTAAACAAAAAATGCACGTTAAAAATAAAAATCAAGTTAGAGTCATTTTACTCAAATTTTCATGTCCCCCACAAAGTTTGCACTGTTATTAGGAAACCATTAAAGACACATACTATCATGTACCTGTACAATATATAAGAATTAAAACATAATTTCATATTAAATATGTACGTATAGTTCCATTATCCAATATCACTCATTCATGCCATTGTTTAGAATTCAAGTTAGTTTATACACAGTATGAAGGAACTTTTGCTCCTTTTAATTTAATTCTTGAGGAGAAGAACAAGAAAACACTTCAAGGAACTTTTGGCCAGTTTTTTAAGCGCATCCAACTATTGCCAAAGTCAACTTTTGATGTTGACGATCCACTGTACGGTACTCTAGCATGTAGCATGCAGCTTACCTTTAAAGTGAAGCAAGAGGAAGAGAAGGGAGGAGTTATTGTTGGTCAGAGTCAGACCTGTCATCATACGGATGGTCATCACCACCACTAGCTTCTCTAATCTCTGCTTTATCTTTCATAATGAGCAGCAAAGTATCCAAGATATGAAGCCTGACGCTCTGAGATTCTCAGAGACAACAACAACAACAAACAACAAGATGGGCGAGGGTGCTGCCCCCACAGGGACAGGAAAAGGAACTGCAGGACAAGTTGGATATGGCGTCAGGCGTTTGTTCGTATCCCAGACAGTCCATAAGTCAAATACTTGTAAATTGAGGACTACCTTTATATAACAGGAATAGATCATGAACAATAGAAAAAAAGACAATTTTAACTGCTGTAGCTACGTAACTAAAGCACCATTAGATTTACAGATTCCAGGTATTTTTTTGCCATAGACCATAAAAACGGTAGTTTGTACCATTCCATAAACGTTCTTCCCAACATTTTGTTTGGTTTGGGGAGTTTCAGGTTTGAGCTACGACATTATGTTGGATGTAGGTGATAGTCTTCTATCATTAACTCCTCCTGAATCCACATCTTTATGTGTCTTTTTGTCTCCATATATGACTAATATGTAAACGTCCATTTCACCAACTTGTGGCACTTCTTCTTCATTGTTTTACACTTTATTCCTAATGAAGATTTTTTTTTTTTTTTGGGGGGGGGGGGTCTCCTCACTGCCAGAGATCATCAAACCCCACTTGAGCCTTGTGATGTGGGCTTGTAGACTATATAAATAAATTTCACTTGGGACAAACTGAATTTTAAAAGGGTGGACTTGTGCAAGGGTCTTGAGGATGTACATGATGGTGAAATGAGAAGCTAGAGTTAACATGTACTTTGAGGATACTTGAAGATATAGATGAAAAATAGAATTTATAAATCACTATTTCAAAGAAGTAAAAAACAAAAAAAACATTAGAAACAACTATAAACGTTGGGGGAAACCTAGATCAGTGCTGACAGTCTACAGTCTCCTCCTGTGAAACAACCGTAACATACATGTGACTTTTTTTCCTCCACACGTGAATGATATTCCACTACTTCGAGTTAATATTTGCTACTGAACAGCTGCAGGCCTGCAGGCTATAATTTACACACAGGACCTCTGAAGGCTGTGGATGCAAAATTAGGTTTTAAGGATATAACTCCGCACATTATAATCGTATTGATTCAAAGCGCACTATTCAAGTAGTATTCAGGGAATTAATAATTCAAGAGATATTAGCCTATGTTTTCAAGGAGAGAATGAATGCAATTTATCCATTTATGTATCCAGCGCTTAAATATAAGACAAGCTGGAGTTGTGAGCCGCTCCACCTGGGATCAGAACAACATGAGAAGAAACAACCCAAAGCATTTTGTTTTGATCCACCTTAACCACCAAACATTCACCGGCTAAGCAGTGGAACCGCTTCTACCCTGCAGTCAACACCGAGAAAAGCCAAAATGATGAATGATTTATGCAGACTATGCGCTAGCAGGTGTACAAGGCACATTAAAAATACAGAATGTACACACGACCACGGAGAGGTGTAAACTGGGCTTCCTTAACCTCCTCAGGTCTGCTTCAGTGTTTACACTGTTTAGTTTAGAGGATCCTCTGGAGCCCCTGTTGGAGCTGGTAGCTGAAAAATAACAGTGAATGAGTCGTGATGGTGACTCAAGGCACCATCATGATTCATGTTATATTTTCTGATATCTTCTGAAATCAATCCACACTTTCTGTTTCATGTTAATGCTATTCCATGTCTAAACACACGTTTGGAATGCAGCCCACCATAACGGCAGCTGTGATCAACAGGAGTCATTTCTATCTGCCATCTTTTCTTAGGACAAGAATAGATCAGAGGTGACATTGGGCTGACCTTTTGGTGCTGAACATCTTGGCAGCGTCTTCTTTCACCTGCTTGGGGAGGTAGAGGTTTGATGTCGACTTTCTGAGCCTGGAGAAGGTGCGCACGCACATGCACACACACAAACACACACAGACACACAAAGAAAAGAAGATGGGGGAAGGGGACAGAAACAGAACAGTTAGATTATCAGACTTACAGTCAGGTCACGCTCAACTTGTCTAAATGCCGTGGTCGTGCTCATTTGTGCAATCTCCATCAGATGGCCTCCAGCTGGGCGACCCAAATTGACCGGGCATGGCAGGAGGCAATGAGCAGGTCATAACTCAGCCAATGTGGCAGCAGCAACAACGCATGGAATCAAATGTCACCTTTAATAATTATTTTCTTTCCCTCGCTGCCACAGCACCCGTTTCAAGGCAGAGTGGATTTAAATAGCAATGAAGCTCAACTGGAGCAAGGACGACCGGGTAAAAACAATAACACCAGGAGATTACGTGTCTGTTTGGGGAGGAAAACATGTCAGATACATCCTATGAAGAAGTCTGAGTGTTAAAGACACAAACCCAATCTCTCTCTGTCTTTGCTGTACCTTTGTATACCATAATGTATAATGGCTGGCAGTTGGCTTGTGCTCTTTCATGTAAAGGTTATCAGAGATGTGGAGGAGGAGCTGCAGTAAAAGAAGATAGGGTTCAATAATTAATGCCGAGGTCTATGCAGGCCTCACTCCTCATCCTCTGCTCTCTGTAATGAGATGAGTGGAGGGGCCGAGAAACGGAGGGGAGAAAAGGGAAGTGGAACGGGTTGAGTAAAGCAGGTAATCAGCCTTACGTCCTGTCCCCCCTCCATCAGTTAGCATATATACACACACTCACAACATGGCTTCTTTAACGCCTAGAGTGTTTCCTCTCCTTCACACCACTTAGGAAAAGGAGGAGAGCTGAATAAGCAGGTATAAAAGGGTAACAAAGTAGTGTGACACTTGAAACACCTGATAATTCATTCAGGTGACATGGAAACCACGGATGCGGTCACTCCTGTAAGTAATCTAAGGCAGCGCAGCAACTCCGTGGTAGCCACCGTTCAGACGACAACGCAGACCCGATGCCACAGAACGGTACTGTTTTGACTCAACGTGTTTGGGAAAGGAACCTTTTAAATACAGCCTGCAGTTGAGATTGTTTTAGAATGGCGTTACTCTCAAGACATGTGGGCGTTTAATAATACAATTAGCTGGATTTAGAGTTCGATAAGTCTCACTGTTGGGAGACGGACAATCATGAATGGCCTCATCAAATTACTGAACTTAGACACTGGGTTTATATTCGTTGTTTGTAAGTTGTTTTGGCTTTTTAGTACTTTACTAGATGGATTACCACAAAAAATGTGACAACAAGGACATTACATTTTTTAATTTAATACTTGAAGTAATTCTTTTTCTCACATTTTCCCAATTTAATTATGCAAAAATGACTGAATTTAAAGTAACTTTCTGAAATTTCCACATAACTATTGTATGGGTTACACAGATGAACAGATGACAGGTCAGCCACTCTACTTACTTATGTGTGTTTTAATCTTTCGATACGTTATTCCAAGATGATCTCAACAACTCCTAACTTTTCTATAAATACCCCATTAAATTACTAAGTGACAACTGATAATAAATGTTTAATTCCCAGTACATTTACTGATTTCTTAAAGCCTAAAGTGGATTTAATTTAGTTGTAAAGCGATTATGACAATGCTGTCAGCTGCTACTGTTTGAACCGTAACTTCAAACTCTATTGTTTGAAATTAGGGTTGAAGTAATGTAAATGTATTAGCATGTAAATTTGCAAATATGAAAAAATTAAAAATTCCTCACATTATTATTATGACAGGTTCATAGTCAAATATTCAGCAGGTATAGATTGCTCTAATAGCCACCTTATAGCGCATTATTACAGGTTTACATTCTGGTTATAGAGCCAAGTAGAGTAAAGTATTTAATTTCGTGAATATTTATCTCATCAGACTGAAAATTTAAAGCCTTAGGAGGAGAAAGAGACAATTTTAAAGAGAAAAATCACCATTGCTGTTTAAATATGAGTCATCCGACAATTGGTCACTGCCATGCAGGGCATAAATAATTATATAGTCCTTCAACAAAAACACAGAAATAAATCTCAAGTCTTTCCAGGGTGCATTAGGAAGAGAAACACTTAAAATACATTTAGACTTCATTTGGAATCATTATATTTCAGTATGTTTAAAGGGAGCAAAATATGTTTTATGCACAGTAAAATTAACTTGAAAGTCACCACATGGGTTAAAGGAAAATGAATGTTGGAATACGAAAACTAAACATTACCTTTTACAACAAACCCAGCTTCCCTATAATCATTGTAACAGTAAAGAAACACCTAAAATTATCATTTCACTGTGATATATGCCGACAACGTTCATACTTGTTACTTGAGGGCTTTAGCCAAAACAAACAGACAAATGAATTAGGATAATTATTTCACTCAAACCTCCAGATGCGATTTTCTTATCCTTTTTAAAAAGAAAAAAAAAAAGAGTTTAACCACCTATTTTACAAAACTTAACGTGCTGTTCAGATATATCAAAAAAAGAACATTTAAAAACCTAGTACTGTACCTACCTTTGACCTTCACCCAATTCAACCTCACTCCATGCAAGGATCTACCAAGCTGAGTGCAGCGGAAATTGGTGAAGTGTCAGAAAATAAAATGCTCCCTCAGGGAAACTGATGCTCAGATCCTACTGGTGGATGCTGAGCATGTGAAATGGTGTAAGACGAGTGAGAGCAACAAACGACTGTAACAGCTACTGCAGAGTTTTTCAGCTAAGCACTGCATTAAAAGCTTAAATTGAATTAAGTTAAACCGACTTTTAAGTTGCAGCAAGTAGAGTATTTAATGTGCAGCAGACACGGGTGAGCGTGCTCGCCCTGTTTTCCGGGCTTCATTCCTTTTGATGCAAACATAATGATTCACAGAGAACGGATTGTTTTGTTATGTCATTGAGTCACAAGCTGGTCAAACAACTTAAATTCTCCTTTAAGCTGTAATTTCTAAGTAGATTTGTTGGGACCTCATTTCACTTTAAGGATGGATGTAACACAAAGTCAGTGTGAATTGTAAGATGTCTGAGTAACCGCTTGATCAATTTTCAGATATGCAAAGAGAAAAAAATTTGGGTAAAATTTATTTAAATTTGTTCTTTACTGGCTTTGAAGTAGCTGACTGTAAAACTATAAGTATTACCACTTGATTTAGTAACATTGTAAGTACGGTGCCCACAGTAATGTGCAGTGAGGTTCATGGCCTTGTGAATCTGATTATGATTCATCATAATCAGATTTACAAACATATGAACCTACAGTTTAGCTTATTCACCATTTAATTAGCAACATTGAATGGGTTCTTTTTAAAGTCTCATAGCAGAATAATTTACACACACAAACTGTAATACACAAATAAACCCATTGGATTAATTTTTTTTATGTTGTTACCTACATGTTTGTTTATATGTTATGTTTACTTATGAAGTCCATGCGCAGCTCCTTTTGAACAAACGCATCGAAGAAATTTTGAGTTGAGATCTGTAATCCTCCATTTTTATAATAAGGCGCGGCGAGCGGGAAAAAATATGAATGGCTGCACTTGACTTGGTGACTATAGATTGGCACTTGCTGTCACTTATTCTGCAGCAGAGGAGTCCCAAGAAGAATCCCTGGGATCACCAGCGCCCCCTATCATGAGGCAGGAGAACTGCGTGCCTCACTAACTGCCTCTTCCCAGCCATTTTAGGATCACTCAACTCAAGACAGACGTTACACACATACAGTTGTTGACCAAAACACACGTATATTATATACAATTGATAAATTATGGAAATTTAGTTCATATAGCAAACGTGTTTGAACATTTTAATAGTGACATATAGAGAGATAGCACTACGCTCTCGTTGTTTAGCATGCCAGCGCAGTTAGAAAGTCATTGCGAAATCCATGGAGAGGCTCGGCTGGTTGGTGCCTCACTTGCCTCCCCTGACCACACGTCACTGGGTACCTATTTTGCAGTGTCACTGCACTGATTGGTCACAAATCAGGAGTAATAGCCAATCAACGCTGATGATAGTTACTCAGGAAAAGATGCACTGCAGCTGCTTTGTTGAGACTTAAGCTGTGAGATGAAGGAAAGTCCACATATTTAAAGATTACACATTATAAATGTGTGTCCGACTTCACTCTGGCAGCTCCACAACTGAAAAGAGCCAAAGACAGAGCCAAGTTTTTCACTGAGTGGAGGTGAAAGTGGGGGCTTTTTCCTCTGGAGGTTCAGAAGGCAAACACCTGTCTCCGGTCTCTTCAATACTTCTGCGGGTCTGTTCTGAGATCATTAGACTACCTTCAAAAGAACCAAGCACTCAATATCAGCTCCACATTAGCTTAAAGCTCAACTGTCTGTGCTAACAGCATAAACCTTCATGACAGGAGCATACCTATGGAGCCACACAGTTCCTCCCAACATGAATGGACCTTGTCTACTTCTATCTCTGTAGCAGGAAAATCTGGTGCGAGGATGTTTTTCCTGCCGAGCTTCATTAAGTCAGCCTTGTGTTTGAACTTAATTGTCTCTGGGCGTGCAGAGCATTCTGACAAATGCCATCAGCATCCAACCGTGTACTGTAATGGATTGAAGAGGGGCCCTCAGACAGACAGCAGGTACCACCGATGCTGGGGTCTGCTCTTCTGCTGAAAGCCCCCTGGCCATAAAACAATGACGTAGGGGCAATGCATTCAGCCCGACACGCAGCTTTACATTCAGGGCTGACAGAGCTGTTTCACATAAATCAGGGATGAGCTGAGCACATACACAATGTATTGTACTGTTAACGCCACAAACTGCAAACACATCAGGCTCAGCATGCATCTACTGTATCAAATCCAAGCCGTTCTAAATGTAAAATTCAACTCTCGCTTCCAGTGGGTTTATGAATGACTGATGAGAAGGTAAATAAAGACGTCAGCTATGTCGGGGCCTGGATGGAATCCAAGATGTGAGCAGAAGTGGAGTATTGATCAGAGGCAGGATTAGCTGGCCCAGCATGCAGCTAAATCAGTAATAGACATGAAGAAGTACAGAAGAAAGAAGAAAAGGCACCGGCAGAAGGTATAAACTGATGAAGTCTGAAGCAAAGCTTTTTAATAACCAATAAAAGTGTAATAGCTGAGATAGGACAATACCATGTCTAAGTTTACAATTTCAGATATGTTGACAGCATTGATATCTTTTGTGCATCATGAAATGTGAACCATTCACTGATATGATGCAACTGCTTAAGATTTCTCAGTGAAAAAAAATCCAGGTGTACATCGATAACCCCAAAATATCAAGTTTTTCCTCCTAGGATAAAACAGGTATGAAAAATAAGACCTTATTTGAAAGTATGTAAATATGCTGCATGCTAAAGAGCCAGTGTGGAGGACTGGTTTTGAGCCGTTGCAGACTGCAACCAGCGGAACATTCCTTGTTCAAAACTTGTCGAGTAACTCGTATCTCACGGTACTACTACATGGGTTTTTGCAAGGACTCAGTTAGCAGTCTGATAACCCCTCTTGAGTTATCAATAAATCTGGGCGAGAAACCAAGGCACCAGATCAGATGTCAGAATCTGGATTAAATCAGCCCAAACTCTTGCTGACCGAGCTCAGCTGAAGTCTAGTTGCTGTTGTGGAATTTCAATCAGGGTCATGTCTGCAGAGATATGACTCATCCCCACTTTCTTTTCTGCACTTCTGTCCCCATTGTCTGCACCTCACTTTTGTTTACACCTCTCCCCCTCTGGTCTCTCATCTCTTGTTTCTCCCCAATTCATTTCCTTGGCAAAGTCTGGCAGCACACACAGAGGCTAATTGCAATATGTTTCCCGAACTAATAAGGGTCACGTTAGCCTGCCAGGAAACACAGTACCATTATGGAAATGTTCCGTCAATTACTGGGCAACAAATAAATACCCTTTCTTTTCTTCAGTCTCGTATTTGCGTGGGGTTAATGGTTGCAAGGCACGGCTCTTATCGCCTCAGAGGCACCTTATCTGAGTAACCCAGAGGAAAAAAGCAATATGGTCTGGGTCAGTGGTGTCTTTGTTAAATTGTTGGATTGTTTTCCTGCAAATAAAAAAAAATTATTGTACTTATCACATGTCACCTATCAGTAGGAAAGGATAAATCTTTTCTTTTTTTTTAAAATTTAGTTCTTGTATCGTCTATCCCTGATTGCATTCCTGTGCAGTCTCCATCTTCAGGAGATCCAATTTAGACCTTAGAATGACAATCACTGTCTGCTTTCAGAAGCTAGACTGAACAGGTGAAAAACACTATGAAAACAAAGATGAATAGTTCACGGAGAGTTTCACAGCAGATATTAGATCGGAGGTCTTGAGTTTTCTTCCATGCATTCCAGCATTTAGAGGACCAGGAGACTTGTTCTAGTCTAGACTTTATCCTAATAGCTGAAACTTTATAGAAACTGTGTTCTGGGTATTATTATTTACACACACTATGCATATGGGAATGCTACTGCTTGGAATTTAAAAGAAGGATATAACCATTTCCACTACAGGCTGATGGGGGCTGAGTTCATCTTTATGTATAATATGTTTAATTAAAGTTTTTGAACTGGCTCCCAGATGGAATTTAACTACAAAATAAGAAGGGGAAAAAAGAAATTGAATACAGAGCTCTTTGAAATATGATCAGGGAACTCATTCCAGAACTTGTAATAAACTTCTTACCATGATATAGTAGTTAGTTACGATGTCCCACTAGTTTGCACAGATTTTTTGACACCACAGTAAGACATTACCACAAGTTGAACATCTGCACAAAAGACATACATCTTATATTCTACAGAATAATTTATCATAATTGGCAAAGCCAAATTGGCATTCATTCAAATCAATTGCGCTTTACATATTAAATTCTGAGAGAAAGAAGGTGAATTGGGGTTAAAATACTGAAATTTGGACAGCCTAGAGGATAAACATATGGGAAATGATATGGGCTTTTAAAAGACTTAGGAGAATGCAGAGGAAAACGTTTTGGGGAAATACTCTTATTTGTGTTCTTGCCAAGACTGAGATGAGAAGATCAATACCACTCTCAAGTCTGTACGCTAAATGAAGCTTTGAACCAGAAGACCACACGCTTAGGGATAATGAGAGAAAACAGGCAGCCTGGAGCTGTCAGATAAAAAACAATCCACCTCCCAGCAACTTTAAAACTCTTTAATTAACTCAACGTTTTTCATTTGTACTGGTTAACGTGATAGTTAACCACTTGCAAAAACACTTATTAATAATATCCCACCTGCCAAGTGATGTCTAAGGTCAGAATTCCAGTTTTTCAGTCTTAGAAATAAGTTTCAAAAGGATATGATGAAAAAATCTTGAAGCAAATTTCACTTACTAGCTTTGTCAGAGAAACCCGGGGAAAATAAATGAGCCACAGAAAGTGTGTCCTCACTTTAACTCCAGTATAGAAACCAGTAAAATTCTTGAAAGTTCCTTTGCTGAATAAGGACTTCAACTTTGAAGGCCACACACACCATCTCCTTCACATCATGTTATACCGTAGCTGTGTTGAAGCAGTCGGCAGAAATTCACCTCATTCATCGACGACACAACTACCTCCACGAGATTCCTTTATGCCAGTGTACAGCAGACACTCGGAATCTTTTCTTTAGAGTTTACCATTGCCTCGAAATAACCCTCTACCTTCCTGGGTTGATCTATTTCTGTCTGTAAATGCTGCCGAGGTTTCTGTGCAGAGAAACTACCATGATGATGACAAAAGCGGTGAGGGGGGTAGTGCGAATCTCACTTTCCTATCAGGGTAGCTCATGGCAAGGTGTGTGCAGGAGTTAGAACACTGTCAGTTCAAGTTAAGGCCTGGTACACTTTTGGTTTGTTCCTGCTCCCTGCTGAGTCACTTCACTTGATGATATTTGGCTGACAGAGACAAATGCCCATAAAATGTCAGTCAAAAATGACCCCGTCCTCTTGCTTTCATTCTATTAGCTTTCAAACAGTGTCCCAAAAGGAACCAAAGGCAATATTTTCTCAACTTACATGATGGGGACAAATCAGATTTCATTTTTCCAGTCCAGATTGCTGACAGCGTTGCCATCTTCAAGTTACGTGGCACCGGTTTTATGATGCATGTCATCTGGTTGCACATTATTACTCCATTCGCAGGGGGAGGATGCACTCAGAGCACGACCTTAATTTACCTTGACATTTATCTGGATAATAAGTGTCATCATTTATGTAAAATACGCAGATTTGTCAGAAAACTTCCACAGAAGCAAGGGAGAGAAATGGTATTTTATCCTGCGGCTCATCCCCATCAGAGCAAGAGGAGCAAAGCAGATTTAACCACTTCATGAATCGATGTACAAAGACTGGCTTGACAATCCTCTGTCTTATCTACGTATATAATCAATTATTTAGGTCACATCACCCACGTCACACAGCTAGACCATGACGACGATGCAGGAGATGGGGGGTTTGTTGGAGTACTCAAGGGAGGAGGAGACATGAGGGGGTCACAGGGCTTGGTTCCTCTGGCTTAGCATAGAAAATCCTTTGTAATCCCCCACCCAGTCCCACTGTACTGTTTACTGTAGGGTAATCTAGACCAAGTCCACCCTACCGCTACGTAAGCCACGCTTTACGGCTGCGACAGCAGGTTCTCAACTCTTCTTCACCTGCTCCATTTATATGAAGAACAGTGTTTATTCACTCTTGAAATCTCTCTCGAGGTGATCTTCACTGGATGGTGGGTAGCAGCAAGGGAGCCCGAAAAAAGAGATGAGAACTGGAGAGGAGAATGAGAAAACAAAACATTCCTCTGGGTATTTAAACCAAAATGAGGAAGCGCTGCAGGGGGCTCCTTCACAGCCGACAGTCTGGCTGGATGATCACAGCAGATCAACACTCTTACATGTAAACACGCATCATCAAAAAACAAAAAAACAAAAAAAATGCACCACACATAAGACCATTGCAGAATCATAAATACATCATCCTGTATGGGAATCTCTGAATCTCAATGGAAGCTCTGTCTCAAGGCAGTACGGACCCATAAAGCATTGTGATGGAACAGCTCCTTTCTGAGGAAGCCTTGAAAATCATTTTCAACTGGATTCCTGGAATCAAATTGAAACATAAGGCAACAAATCACGGCTTCGCCGCCTTGTCTTTATCTAATGGCTTTCTGGTGTATTCAAGATCCTCTCTCACCACGTCTCTTTCTATCAATGTATTGTAAAAAGACATTTATTTATGATTCCAAAACCTCACCTTAACAAGTGAATTCTTATGGCCAGCTGCTGGCATTCATACTGAAGGAATTACTGCTTGATAACAACTGGGGATATTTATTCTACCCCGCCTTCACAATAATAGCAGACTGCTTTGAACAAATTAGATCATTTCAGATAGCACTGCAATAATTACTCCATTAACAGACGAATAGAAAATAGATTTTGAACACCTAGTTAGATAATTAACTGATTGACTTTAACAGGATAAAAATTAAAATAATTGACAATTTGCCTGTTTTTAATGTTTTTTCGTGGTAAAAATGTGATACAAATAGGATTAAAACAATGAGACATTTAATTGGATCAACTTATCTTGGACGTGAAATGCTGTGATATTTTATAGCCATCCGTGGAACCTGATCATTAAAGTCAGTAGGAATCTGAATATATGCTGGCAGTATAATCGGCACCCTGCAGAGTGTCTGACCTTTACCTTATTTGACACAACCCAACCAGTCAACAGGTGGCAGTAGTGCAGAAAGTAAATTAAGATAGTGAAGAAGATTAGCTTTTAAAAATGAGAAATAATGTGAGATTTAACACAACTAATAAAAGTCTGTTTCCACAACATTTGTTGTGGAAATAAATGTACTGAACCAGTACCCCAATCCTAATTTATCAGTTATAATTACTAACGCTTTACATTCACACTAATCAGCTACAGCAGAAACAGACAACTGGAGAAGTTATCTGCATAAATGTCTCTTCAGAAGAGATTGGTGAGTCCACTGTGCACTCCAGTACTTTATCAAGTGTGTGATTGGCAGTAATTTGTACATATTGAATGAATGGGCCTGCCAATCAGCACAATGTGAGAATGATTGGCCATAAAGTTAAGAGCGAATGAAGCTACAGGACAAAGTCAAAGCTTTGGCTGCTCATTCAGACTGAAGACAAGACCGTCTTTGAGAGATTTATTACTAAAGATTATAAATCTCATGTGGCACAGCAATACATGACTCAGTCTCAAAAGCTTCTTTATTGCAACAACTTCTGTGAGTCGAAGTAGGGTCTGAACAGGGATTACCAGCTACCGGTTACAAAGCTCCATCTAAGGCTCCGTCTCCACCGGTGATGGGGTCTAACCGTGGTCGGGGTGATTTAAGACCTCAGCTGAAGAACTGGTATACAAATAACCACAATAACAATACATTCCTGCCTACATGAGCTATTATAAAACAAATGAGAATGAATAAAGCCTCAGAGAGAACGTTACTCCAGGATAAGTCATTTTTGCACAAAACTGCTGTACTTAGAATGCCCAGAATCCCAGAGGAACCACTTAGAGAGTCTCTGATGGTTACACAAAACCACACATTTACATTTATATAATGGGGGTCAAGTAGAATACGCTATATAAGAACAGTTTTCACTTTTGTAGGGGAACACCTCACTGAGCCTTAAAACAGCAGCAGCTTAACACCGAGTCTCACAAAATGTGTTTTGAGGAAGCACTGCTTGGCAACAGGTCTGAACTGATGTCAGTAATTCCGGTCTGTTTCCCTCAAGGGAGCCTGGATGTTCTCGCCTCTACCTGTGTGTGTGTGTGTGTGTGTGTGTGTGTGTGTGTGTGTGTGTGCGAATTAATGAGGGTGTAGAGATAGCCGAGATAGATGCTGCTAAAGTGTCACGTTCAGATTTTAGAGCCCTTAATAGAGGACTCTCAGAGATAGTGAATTTTGTCATAGCCATTTTGATAAAGCATCTGTTCAGCTTATCAGCAACGGAACAGAGCATCAAAAGCATGGAAGCGCAGTGTGTTTACTGCAACCGCTCTTTTGTTAGAAGCCTACTAATTCAATTTGTTCCTTTTTCAAATAACGTGTGCATGATAATTTCTACTAAGTGAATACAGTTCAGGTTCCTCAAGATGAATATCAGTCCAGCAATCAATTGATAAAAGTACAAACTGATGGGTTAAGGATTAATCAAAGCCAGCAAGTCTATGAATAATTTGATCATGAGTCATCGTTTAGTGTGTGTGTGTGTGTGTGTGTGTGTGTGTGTGTGTGTGTGTGTGTTTCGTGGGTCATAAATCTGTTTTATACAGTCACACTGCAGGGTCTCCTCTTCCATTTAGGGACAAAAATGCAGGCTCTCATAACATAAATCAGGATGAAGACTTAATTTAAGGCTCAATTAAGATTCATTTCCGGTGATGCAAGTCGATAATGTAACATCCATGAAGTGATTGAAACACAGCTGTAACTGCATCTGCCACCATTTAACAAGGACAGTTCCTATTTAATTCACCCACGAAACATTTTCAACAAGTGAATTTTTATTTCACAGGATTAGAATACGTTTCCAATTTACAGCTACAATATAGAGGAAACAACTAACAGAAACAATTAGTTGATTAGTTTTTTTTATTATTATTATTATTATTTTCCTTGCATAGTCTGAAATAAATGAATAAATGAATGAATGAATGATTTATTGATTGGTAAGTTGACAGAAAGTTAATCAGCAACTACACCTCAGTCTGTTACTTGTTGAGTCACATTTCATTTACATAGTTTTGATGCATTTCTTTATTTAATATAATTATTATCTCTAAGGTTTTGAAATCTTAGTTGGATAAAAAAAATAATTTGCTTGACGTTCATCCATTTTACAGACAACACAACTGCAAACATACTTGTCAGACTGCTGGTTGAAATCTTGAAAAACAGTTTAAAGTACCAAAAACAAAGTTAACATACTCATGGATTCCTGTATCTCATTTCCCTTTGTCGTGAGCTCAGAGATCCTGAACCCTTACTCGGTGCCTCAGCAGAGCCCGGTGTGTCTCTGGACAGCGATACCTGAACATGCTGACCCCTCACTGGACCGATAGCTTTCATTAATCTGTATAATAAGAGCTTACAGAGGCTGGACAATATGCAGGCTCCCCACGACCTACCCTGGAGGCAGATCATTGTACACCTTATGGGGCTATACCTTATTGCATTATGCAATAGTGTAATAGGCTTAGCTACAAGCTGCTCTGCAGGGGGGAGTTTTGGGCTGACTCACTTGATGAAGTCTCCCCTCCTGAGAGCTTTGTGGTGTCAGAGGAGCTTCACACCCCAACCTCAACGCTGCTTATAGACAGATTCTCACGTGAATACATTTTTCAACTTCAAAAATTGTTCAAAAACATGCATTTCTGGATTAAGTTTTTTTTTTTAAAGCTTCATAAGTAAATCTCTCATTTTTATTTTACCTTTCAAATAATGCATAAGAGTCCAGTGACCTCATTTTTAATTAAATATCTCTTTTTATTTTCCTCTTTATAAATACATGCAATCTTTCAGCAGCGACTCCAAACCCACTTTGTTGAAATATTTAACCTTCTATAATACATTCAATCACACAGGGAATGTTTGCCATTACTACTGTAGGAGTATTACACTAGTTGTTGGTAGTAGCACAAGTCCGTGTAAATCCTACAGAAAGGTGTGTGTGTGTGGGGGGGGGGGGTCCTTGCAGGAGAGCAGCGACCTACACCTGAACGTCACCTGCAGGTCACTCCACCTGCATCCTGACACCTACCTCACCATCTGTGATCGAGTCCCCGCAGAAACACCTGACATTACAGCGAACGCACTCCTCGGGGATGCTGGAGCGGGAGGCGGCTGATCGCGGTGGGGATGAACGCGGCGGCCCGGCGGACACTTACTTTCAGCGGATCATAGCAGGAGCTGCGGCCGCAGACGGTCGCTGCTGAGTTCGGACACACGCTGGTGTTTTCGGGCTGTTTCTTCGTCAGGTGTGCGCCGACCGGGGAATGTACACACAGGCAGGCATGCGGAGTCATTTGACCTTCTCCCAATAGAAACTACCAACGCTCATACGTAAGAGGGGGGAGGAGTGGACCGTACCAAACTGGAGCCCCAGCAAAGGGCGGAGGGGAGGCGGGCGAGGAGAGGCGAGGAGAGCCGGGGATGGGGATGATGTAGGTTGTTGTAAAGGATGGGAGGTCTACAGCCATTATAAACCATGTTCTCATAAGATCTTTAAATTCTCATCATTTTTTTTCTCATTTTTTTCATTTTAAACTACAAAAATCCACAACCATTCTACCGTCTATTGATCACAAAACGTGAATGTCTTATATTATTGATTGAAACAGTAATCAAATATGCTTAAGAGGCAATGTTTCTGTTCCGCTCTTGTTTATTTGGTGTTGTGTATAAAGTAGACAGTGGATTTTTTTTTAGAACCTTGAACTTTTTTCAGTGTTACATTCACACTGAAGACAAACAGAAATACAAAGGTGAGTTAGATACAAAGTAAAATTTATTTACATAATAAAGCCGACGTAAACCTGAAGAATTATGGTTGGTATCAGTCTTCTACTTCTTTGGTTTCTTGCTGTCTGTTCCAGAAAAGTAGGATGAACAACATATACTATATACTATAAACTCAAATGATCATTCAGTGGCCTGTGCATGAATGAAGTTTCACTTAGTGTTCCATTTGAAGGTACCATAACCTTTGCTTGTCACTTGTTGCACACACACAGCTTGTTCTGACGAATTTCCATGAAACTGGGTGGATGTTTCAGGATGTGTTAAGAAAGAAATCATCAAATTTTGGGGTGGATCCAGAGAAAGGGACAGATTGATGATTTTCTGTCGCTTCATATAACACCATGTGATAGGATTTTCAACGTTTATGAAACTTGGTGGAAGCCAAGAATGGAACAGCCAGGACTTTTTATGTGTCTATTTTTCAACACCTTTATTGGCACAGCAGACTTGCTGGCCATGCCAGAGGTGCAGCCTGCTCCCTACTGGTTGTCCTTCTAGTGGCAGAGAAGAAAACTGCAGGAAGCTTCCATCGTTTTAGGAAAATCCATACTTATTTCATATGTGTCATTTACAAAGATGAGTTTGATTATCCGTATTTACAGCAGGTATGTACTCTTTGGTTGATAAGATTGCATCTGTGTCAGAGTGATAACACAACACATCCCAATGTAGAATAGAAAACACTGAAATATACCAAATCTAACCCTTACATCATATTCAAGAAACCTTATCTTACTTTTATCCACATGGCCTATTTGTGTTTCTGTGAAGTTAATCATAAATCACTAAACAATGCATCCGATACTGTTAGAAGTATGGCACACAAATAACAGCGTAACTATTAGATCCTTCAGGACTATCAAAATAAAAGGCGTGTGGTGAAAGGGAACGGTCAACCTGTTTATAGAACCATTAAACACACAGTCTATGTACACATTGTCTATATTGATACACTATAATCTGTACAAGGGCATTATCAGCTTCTCTTGAACTGCTGACCGCTAACGCGGTGTAAGTCCTGAAAGGAATTTATTTTGACAACAATGGATACAAAAAAACTGTCAAACACTCAGCTAGATAAGATGTACTTTTATTGATCAGACGTGGGGGGAAACTGAAGTTGACACAGCAGTAAAATGGAAGAGGTAGCAGTGTGAAATGGACTAAAGAACACCGTAAATGAAAAGAAAATAACATGAAATAGAATGAAAAAAACTATTGATGAATGAAAAGAGTCGAACAGAGGTGGCATCCCGCAGAGAGTCATACATCCAGACAGAGTGGATGAAAGCAGGAGATGATTTATGAAGAAAAATGCATCTAACTTGTAGAGCCATGACTCACGTATCCCTCATCAATGGCACCTAAACTACAGAATACCCAGTAGGCCAAATGGTCCACTATCTGCTCATTGACAGGTGCAGTGAACTATTTTGTCTGGATTAAAGGTAATGTCCTTGTGAACGTGTTATAAAGATCACACACATTGAAAAATCTTGTGTGTATCTACAAAATAAAAATCCTGTCAGGGACGAATTAAAAACACCCGGGTCCATTGCTTTGTATTAAACATGTGGCCTTGTGGGAACAGAGCTTCATATAAAGCATTGCTCCCTCTCCAGGGGACTGGCCTCATGGACTATAAAGTTGTCATGGTGGGTGTAAAGGAGATAAAATGCACAATATAGACAGCAGACTGGTTTAGTGTTTGGACAGCTGGTTGTAGAAAAGCATACTGGGGAAAAAAATTCATTTGAAATATTAATGGTTGTGTTTTTATTGAAAATTCACACTGCATGTATGTATTACTGTGTCATGGAGGTGACGTCCAGTCTTATAACAGTTGGAGGCATGAGGCCCAAGGCTGAACCAGAGACTGTCTCTTGACCACAATGACAACAACAGGATCTGGGGTCCACTGAGTTGGAAACTGCATTTCTCAAGTATAAATGAAGACTTGTTACTGTATTGATTGATGGTGCACTTCAGAAGTGAGGAGCTAAAATCGATGAGCGCCACATGGCGTCTGATGACTGAGGGCTGCAGAGCGACGCCTGTGATACCTGCCCTCCTGAACACCCCAGAGCTCACTCATAAATAAATGAAGGAGACAGTGTGTTTCCTCACAACCCGCCTGCTCCTTCAAAGGAAAGGTACCTTTTTCACACGGACTCATAGATAGGCCAGAAAAAAATATCAGAAAATCTTTCCCCCAGTAATAACAATATACAGTAGTGTCTTTTCATGGATGGGAGAATCCATTAATCAGAAAATTTGTTAAAAAAAACAGCATTGCAGTAATAATGCTCAGAGCATGTGCTCATGTGATTTTTCTCATAGCTATCGTAAAACTATAAACAGCCTTGCACAAATGAACTTGACGTAAGACATATTGAGGGCAAGCAAGCAAGAATTTGTCATGTGAGTGTGAGTGAGTGAAGTAACTTTCACAATGTTGACTGTTGTGTTAAATAAAGCTGAGTGTAGTAACCACAACGAAACTGTGACGTGACCTCAGACCCACATGTTAGTCTGTAGAGTGAACAGTATCCCGCCGGATATTTTAAAATGTAACTTTTTAACATTGATGTTTTTAAACGGAAAAAATTTTAAAAAAATCAACACATAGACATCTGATGATTTATAAATCACAAAACAGCTGACAGCTGGCCAAAGTGCAAAGTTGCTTGAATTAAAAGCCATTGAGAAGATACAGGTTTTCAGTATGGATTGAAATATTTCTATGGACCGTGTAGATCTTATATTCACCTGCATACTGTTTCAAATATTTAGACCAGCAACCACAAAATCCCATTTCTTCTGGTTTTAAGACTGGCTCTTCTGCTGTTATGCTGGTTGATAGAACTCAGTGGTCAGACCAGTGTATGAAAGCGCAAATGATCTGATAAGTAAGAAGAAGCCACTCCATTTAAAACTTTAAAAGCAAACAATTCAAACTTGAAACGCACTGGAAGCCAGACGGAGGCTGATATTGGGGTTTTGTGACCACACTCCTGATCACATGACCCAAATAATGAAGCTTCAGAGTCATAATGAATCAATTTGACATGAAAGATTCTCAATATTCATCTTTGTTGCTAATTAAACACTAATGGTAAACATGAGTCTGAATGCTAGGACCAGGTTTTTAGAGTCAATGAATTATGGGATTTTTTTTTATTTAGTTAAATCCTCTTCAATACATGTTGCCATGAAAACCAAAGAATGTGTAAAAATGAGATCTTCTAAGCAGACAAACTGCTTAGAACAATTTTCCATTGCTGTGTTAGTAGAAGAACATATTAAATCATATTTTAGTCCTTTATAACTGCTAAAATCCTGTGCTTTATATGCAGTCAAATTGTCCCAGGATTTGATTAAAGCAGCGAAGATCACCCTTTCTACTTAATCACAGGCAGCTTGTTTTGTACGGTTTTAATGTCTAATCATTTTTTTTGCTGTTTGTTAGCATGCGAATGTATGATCCTACGGAGCAGGAAAGTCTGCAAATAGAGAAGCAGCTCCTTTTCTTTCTTTTTTTTTTTTAAGACAGTAAGCTGAAGAAAAACAAAGATCATGTGACGTAAGTCACCTGAAATCTGCCTGATTTTATGTGACACATAAAAAGCATGAAACGACAATGGAATTGTATATTTTCTATGAACTGCTATGTTTGCTGCAAGATCACATTTAACAATAATTGTAGTGACAGATCTGTCAACTGCAGCTTTTGACCCACCAATAATTCCCCTGAGCCATGCAGCCGGAGTGGCTAAAAACCTCAGCTGAAGTCGAACAGAGGTTCTCCATTGGAGGTGGTGTATTGGAACAACACAACACCATTCTGTCAGTTAGATTTAATATAGGCAAGCCAACATGTTGTGAGATACGAATGCCCCTGCAGATTTGGTGATGGCCTTTGGTGATACAGATAACTCAGTGCGGAAATGTCACCCAGTTAACATGCTCTGTGGAACAAGACAGATGAGGCGAACAGGAAATGGCTTTTTTTTTTTCATGTGTCGCCCGTTGTATCTCAATCACAATTAGATTTCATGCACCTGTACTTAAGCCTCTGATGCGTCGATACCTTAGTGTTATTTTTTATTTTTGGGGGAGAATCATTTTCAGTGTTCAAGTCAAACATGGAGCCGAAGCTGGGAGCACTGCCTATGTGAAATGTCAAAATAATAGGTTATTATTTGCATTCAGGCTTTGCTCTGCTCTCTGTTTTTAATAGCTGTCCTATCCGGTTCCTGTTGTTTTGGGAAAGGTGCCCTCTAACTAAGGCTGAAATGTCGTGTGTGAGACTCTGCTGAATGTCAGGGTTGATGGGGAAGGACCGATGGCTTAAAAATGGCTGCTGTGCGTGCAGACATGGCACAAATGGCAAAGGTGGTGTCAACATGACCTGGCTGTGGAGGAAAGGCTGCTCATTTCTGTGCACCAGGAGTGTGAATATGTTACATGTGGCTTCAGGGCATGCATTGTTTATGAGCAACACCCAATTAGAATAGCAAAGTGTACTGAGCAATAAGCTGAAAAGAACACTTTCTCCTTGTTCAGTGGGCGCTAAAGGGTATGATAACATCATGTAAATGACAAGTAAACAACAAGTACACATTCATTTGTGTTAAGAGACAATGGATAACAAACATCATCATGCAAGTCAAAGAAGGAATATCACAGCAGTATTTAAGGGGTTACGTGGATGACTTAAATTAAACAAAACAGAACAAAACTTTGAATCCTTAAAACTAGACGACTTCTCTCATAACGTGATATTACAAGAAACTACAGGACGAATGCGTGTGTGAACTGAAATCAGTCATATAAAGCACAGCAGGCTGTGTCCAACAACCTCAGTGTTCAGCCACCGATGGATTCTGTGTGTTTGATTTAGAGCTTTAGTATCTAGTCATGAAACCTGTAATCGAAGAGAAAAAACTATAACTACCAACATATAGTTGGTAGTTATGGTATCTGGTATTTAAAGACATCATACATCATCTTTTTTTGTTTTTTTGTTGATACTTTGGAGAATTGTGGAACTCAGTCTAAATCTTTGATAGAATGAGCTGGCTTTGATTTCCCAAGGGAGGGAGGCAGCACACAACCTGTGCGTCTTGTTCACTACTATCGGCAGGCCACGCGTAAGTCGAGAGCTGAGTGACTTCTACTTGAATGGCATTCACAAACTGTAAAGCGAGGCTACGATTGTCTGTTAAAACCCTCCTTCTCTCAATCCTAATTATGTTGAGCTGGAACAGAGGCAAGAGGTTGAGAAGTATCTGTATCATTAGCTTTAATCAACCCGGGATCCCCTGAAACAAAATACGACACACACAAAAACACACATACCCTCACTGCCAGGCTGACAGTGAGTCAATACCTGACATTCATCATTTTAGTCTGGCTCTGGTTTTTAATTACTGCAATGAATTTCCAACTAGGTTCCAGTCACTAGTCACCTACTGTCAAAACAGGGCTTATTGTCAAGGTTTTGCTTTGTCTAGACACTCAGGCTGTTTTGGCTTTGTTTTCCCCTAGGTGAAAATAAAAAGTGTATTCAGGGGGCATCTTTTCAGCTCATGGACACAGGATGTTACTTTGGCTTCTGATTTCAAGCTTTGCTTAAAATGTAAATTTTCTCCTGCAACCATTAAGCATTATTATTTGATGTCACCCTGGTGAATGAAATTTAAAAGATAATTATGCACATGGAGCACAGCCAAAAAGCATGCCTCACTTACAAACAGCTCCATGCAAACATCGCAGTGAATGATTCAGAATTCATCAGTATGGATGTCACAGTCCCTGAATGACGCAGCCCAGCAATATCTGGCACACTACACATCCATGACTACGTAAAAACTGCAATTTGCATATATTATTTGACTTATAAGCAGCTGTTCTGCTTACCATAAATGTGCTATTGTGCACGATGAGGGTTTGATTGGCTGTTCTAGGAGAAGTGGAGGACATGCAATCACACCCCCAGTTTCTGATTATTAGGGAAGCAGCTGACGTTGTCCTTATGTGCAGTTATTGACATGATGATTGTGTGCACGCCGGTTTTCATGTGAGATGTTTCAACAAAGTCTTGAATAGTGATTTTGATGCAAAATGTTTTTCTTGTTGCCTTTTCTGTCGAGTCCAAAACATTCTAGAGTGGAACATGGGAAGGGCTTGTGTGATAGAGTGACCCCTGCAGGAGAGAGTCGAACTTCATTTACCCAACAAAGAGAATGGTGAAAATATGCATAAAACTAAAAGAGAAAAACACTACTGCTATTAATACTACTACTACTACTACTACTACTACTACTACTACTACTACTACTAATAATAATAATAATAATAATAATAATAATAATAATAATAATAATAAATAAAAAATAAAAAATAAAAAATAAATTTGTGAATTTCTCTGTTTGGATCATTAAAGAATCTAGTATCTATCTATCTATCTATCTATCTATCTATCTATCTATCTATCTATCTATCTATCTATCTATCTATCTATCTATCTATCTATCTATCTATCTATCTATCTATCTATTCTCCTGCTCTCCATCAGTATTTCTGAAATGTGTGCATGTTACAAATATATATGCAATTTATTCGTGTATTTCCCTAGTGTATTTATCTTTTTTTTTCTTTTTCTATTTGAAACTACTTTCTGGAACGGGTAAAATTTTAATTGGTACACGCACGGTGTGCCTGACAAATACAGAGCAATAAGCTGAATACAGAAGCGTGCCATCAGATACACAGTAATCAGTAGGGGGCCGATGCTTCCGTGTGAAGGACTTCAGCGCAACGCGAAGAGAAGTTTGTCTCGTGTCGGCTTCCGTACCGACACCAGGAAGTAACATTTTCATTCATACAGTACTTCAGCATTTATTCGTGTGGTATTACAGGAGTTTGTTTAAAAATGCGTCGAAGAAATGAAAGCCAAGCGTACAATGAAAATAGCAATGCTGATAGAAAGGTAATGTGATGTCCTGTTGGTAACAGACCTCTGTTAGCTTAGCTGAAAGGGTAAAAACATCCGAGACAATGTTTGATCCAGTTGAATGTCATCAACACGTCAGCTACCACCGCCTGTCGGCTCTGACGCGCAGCTAACGCCACTGACGTGATGCTGACGCAGAACCTGGGACGCAACAGGAGCCAGGCGCTGTTAAAACAATAAACAACCATTTATGCACAACGTAATTATACATATTATGCATAAATAAGAAGTGATCTCTTTTATTCAGTATGCAGAGACTGTTAGCTAGCATATTGCTTTGTGTATTGTATCTGTAGTTAAAATCTCAGTCAACCATTGTTGTTTTTAATAAAAGCCATAATTGAATTTCACTGAATTTGCTAAAGTGATCTATTAAATCTAATTAATAAGACATGTTAATAACTATATTTGAAAAAACAAGACAAAGATTTTTATGTGAATACATGTAGATGAAACATGTATACCTTTTTAAAAAACTCTGATGCTGAAGTTTACTTAATATTTAAGTTGACATTTCTCTTCTCTCCTTCATCTAGGCTCCAGAACAAAGACTGACCAACCAAACTGCAGCTGGAGGCAGGGTGTCTTATGGCTCTGTTCTTCTGAATGTTGGAAAGTGTTTACTATTAATCATCTTCATCCCTCCGTTCCTCAACTATGCATCTCTACAGAGAGAAGGACAGATGCTCTTGCCCAAAGGTTATTTAAGACTAATACAATCTTTGCTTCTGTCAGATTGATTTTTATATTAACCCGTAAAACAATTGTGGGTTTTCTTGTAAGCTTTTAAAGAAATGTTTTCTCTGAAGCCTAATCTTCCTTTTGTGCCTTCTGTCTCGCATCCAGATGGCCAGATGTTTGACATTGGTTTGGGTCAAAAAATGCATCTTTTGTGTAAAGGACATGGGAAACCAGTCGGTAATGAATCCTAATATATTTCATGATCCGTCATGAATAATAACATCACAAATTCTATTTAAAAAATGTGGTGCATGGCTCCATGTCAAGTTTATTTCTTTTTATTGAACCCACTGTTCTTTTTTTCTTTAGTCATACTGGATGCACCAACTGGGATGTCCTCAGATATTTGGCTCCATGTCCAAGAAAGTTTAGCCACACTCACAAAGGTAAGAACATTAAACTAGAAACCTTGAATGGCTGTGATTTGAAATGATTTCCCCAAATAATAATATTTATGTGTTATTTTTATGCTTAAACTTCTTTGATTATCAAAACCAAGGTTGGCCTATAAATAATGACCACAGATGGAGTGAGTGAAGCTTCGGTGGTATCACTTACGTATTATGCAGGCTTGTTGTTTTTCCAGCTCATGTAGGGACAGTCGTGTTGACTCTGCCACATCCTCTCTGCTCGACAAGGACTCAGTGCAGCAGAAAGTTGGGGCTGACAGCCTGCCCCATGTTGTTTGTCTGAAATGTGACCCAAATGAGGTCACAGGCTGGTCTGACAAGGACTTAGATACATCTGACCAACTAAATCATGTAAACAGCAACAAAACAATCATGCATTGTTTATGAATTTATCTACATCCTTCTGTTCAATGCTACTCAGCCGTAATGCATTTTTAAAGTGTTGACATAGGATCGGATCGGTGCTGAGTCCTTATTAGGAGCATCTTGTGTGTCTGGAGAGCATGGTGCAACTTAAAATTCCCTTAAACCTGTGGTGTTTTTTTTTTTTTTTTGTCACACTGCTTAGGTCTGCACCTATGACAGAATGGGACTGGGCTTCAGCAAGCGGCTGATGCAGAATGACAGCACAGGAACTGAGAAAGTTTGGGGAATGTCAACGAGTGGACGGTCAGTGAACCACTAACAGAAAGAATGTTTGCTGCTTATGCTGCTGCTGCAAGAAAAGTCTGCATTGTAGAGATAGTGTCGCAGTTCCTAAGCACTTCGTTTTTGCCAGCCAGTGTTTTCTGATGGACTGATTTGACTTCCACTTTCAGGTGCTAATGTGTCATTATTAGTTGTTGTGTATTTTATAAAATCTATTACAGATTGCAACAGGAAAATTAATGTAGGATTGTGCCAGACGTTTGTGAGGAGAAATGGAGGAGGAGGCTTCTGCTGGTGTCCAAGACATACAGTACATTGTAATTTCAGAAAATCATATGTAACATTCTTTTTTTTTTTTAATTAATAATTTTTCCTTTACAAAGATGTGGTAGAAAAAGAGAAAATGTGAGAGGCTGGATCCAGCAATTGGACGGCAGATGGCTCTCAGAGAGGAGCCGCTGCATCTCCAGTAATGATGCTGCCTGTGATGATAGAAGTTTGCTGGTGAGGGTTTTTCCTGTGGGCTGCATTAAAGACCCAGCAGTCCCTTCCTCCATACTGTTGTCTCGGCTTCAGCAGCGCTGTTTAATTTGATGCTATATCTGAAAGGGATTAAATGAAAAAGTAAAATACTGCAGACCTTAACTGTGGTTCAGTCATAGCGGGTCTAGTTCGTAGGATGGAACTGGTAACACAGATTGGTCAGTCGGTACACAACTTAATACAGAATAAAATCTCTCAACAGCTGTTGTTTATATTGGCGTAAACAGTTGTACCAGATTCATAGTCCCCAGAAGATGAGCCCCCATCATCCCATCAACAATCTGACAAGTGTAGATATTCATTTTACTGTAAAATACAGTAAAATTGGGGAAAAATGCTATAATAAATGTGAATCTTTTTATAAATTGAGATGGATGATTATCAAAAGTCCTTCCAAACTGGGTTTGGTTTGCAGTTTTGCTGCTTCAGTCTAGTGTGGGAGCTCAATGATGTTGATGCAAAAACCAGATGAACCAGCATATAACATTTGAAGACTTCATTTTTTTTTAATGTAAGAAAAAAGCTTCATTTGCTGTAATACTTTTTCTGTTCTGATGAGGTGTGTGGTTTAGTATCACACTGGTCTGAACTAGTGACAAATCATGTCATTCTATGAACTGCCAGGCTAAAAACCAAACTTGTTACATCACATGATTTACTTCTGTTTAGCAGTTTTAACTGATATCAATATTTCCTTGATAAAGTGTCTGCCTGGAACTGGACATAAATGTTCAAGTCTGCAGTGACGGATGTGTGCAGGGACACCGTCATGAAGTGAACACACCGTAACCTTGCCCTGCCTCACTCTGCTGTGGGACCAGGCTTTAATCTTCTTCCTTTGACATCGTGGTGCGTTTGTCGAGCCTTAAATCTGCCTAAAGGATGAGCAATCATGGATCGCCAACGGTCAGCAGTCTAGTTTGCCTTGGCATCTGGCCCAGAAAGCACCCGTTTGACATGCAAGCAATCAATTTCCCAGAATTCAATATCTCATGGAGTTTAATGACTACCTAACCTTAACCCTTGGAGTTATGTGGAAACTCTTCATTTTGTTGTGACACCTCAGGTTTGATTCATCTTCAAACCCGGAGCAGCAGATGGCTTTCAGAGAGGAGCTACTGCTCCTCATTTATGATGATCGAAGTTTACTGGGGATTGTTTTTCCTCTGGGTTTTAATGAAAAGACCCAGCAGTCCCTTCTCTGTGCTGTTGTTTGTATTTCAGCAGGGCTTTCATTTTGGGCTATAACTGAAAGGACTGAACAAAAAAAATATTGCTGACCTTAAATTGTCTTCATTTATTGCAATTTTAAATTTGAGCAGGTTTTTCTTTCACTTTTTTAAAACTTTTGTTAATGATTCTCCAGCGGCTTCTTAATAAACATGTTAACCAGCAGATCTGTGAGTAATTAGATTACAGGCTGTCGTAGTTATCTTTTCTACAGGGAGACTTAGTACAAGCTATCTAAATAAATAAACCTCCTGGCCTGATTTGCAGCATGTCCTAGTTTTGTGCAGACACAGATGAGTGTTGTTGTCTTCTAGGATGGTGGATGATCTGCACCGGCTCCTGCAGGCTGCTGGGATAGCAAAGCCCTTCATCCTGGTTGGCTCTGAGCTGGGTGCGCTCAACGGCAGGTTTTACAGCCACATTCACAACGTGTGAGTTCCGTACTGTGTGACGCAAGTACCAGGACCAGGCCCCTTTACAGTTCTCTATCGTCATCGACTACTGAGGTTGTGCATAACTCACCAAGGACTTTAAGTCTGAAAAACTGACCCTGATTAAAGAAATGATAACAGAAAACTGCGTTGTCAAGCAGAGTCTCAGAGAAGGATGCTGTTGGTTGCATTATGGGAAATGCAGATGTCCTTTGGAAGTAAAACTTATTTACTTATTTTTATTTTGACCATTCATCTGTATCTGGATGGGAATCATTTTTAAATAATCTATCAAACTCCTCATTAAATGCACTAAATTAAGGTATAAAATGGGGTTGAATAGAAACACAAACCAACAGTAGTTAACGGGCAAAAGTGGAAACTGTCGTTTTTAGAAAATGTCATTCTAGTCTAAATATACATGTTGTCTGGTTGGGATTATCGTCCGCATTGAATTCATTTATTTAAAATGATTTTGAACCTTTATGGGAGCAGAATGATGGATGTGAGACTGAATGGGCTACCTATCACAATGTGACAGTGGAGCTCTATGGCATGATGGGTCATGTCACTGGATTTATTACTAAATTAAAAGTATAATAACAAAAAAACTTACCTTTTAAGTGTCTGAAAAATCTGTGATCAATTTTTAAGACAGGTAATAAGGTCATTTTAAAATTGTTCAACCATCTGGTGCACAGTGGCTCCCAAAATCACACTTAACAAAATATATTCCACTCTGTTCCCATAATTCCCAGTAACTCATCAGTGATAGCGCCACCATTGTGATTAACATGACAAGTAGTCCATACCAGGGATGAAAGATTTAGTATTTAATCAACCATGATGTTTCTGCCATTAAGGAAGAAAATGAAGTGGCGGTTAGAGGATGACACCTTTGCAGGAGGAAACGCTGTGTGGGTGGTCGTCTGTCTGTGGGGGTGGGGACATGAGGAAGATTCATCTCCAGAGAGGGACGAAGACCACATCCATCTCACACTTGTCTTGCACTTGTTATGTGGACAAGGGTGGTCAAGGAGCATACGTCATCTGACTGTGTGTGTGCGTGTGTGTGAGGGTGCGCTTGCTCATGTGTTCATGTGTCTTCTATGTCCTCAGGCAAGTGTCAGACCTGGTGTTGATTGATCCCATCCCGGAGGACGTTTTTGAGGAGGACCAGTGGAAAGACTACTGGTGAGTTCATCACTGCTGTCAGGGGCGCAGGAAGGGCAGAACTGGGAATATGAGGAGGAAGAGAGGAGAAAGCTGGAAACGGGGATAAAGAGATAAGATGGAGTGATGTTGAAGGAGCAGCAGTTGAGGAGTAATATGGAAAAGATGAGTGCAAAAAGAGGAGCGTGGAAAGGATGAAAGAGGACGATAAGGAGCTCTGGGATAGAGGAAGGGCAGATAAAATGTGGGAGACGGGGGGGGAAAAGACAAAAAATGGGATTAGGACGAAGACACCAGCTCCAAACTCTTCCCTTATTAGCGTTCATGGTGCGATCAGTTGATTATTTTTTTGCAGGGTGGGGCTCATTAGCATGATTAATTGTAGGGCAAAGAAACCCATTAGCTGATAGCGCTCTTTTAGCACAGAACAGATGAAGGGAGATCGTGGGTTATGGCGGTGGTCGGGACTGAGTGACAGCGAGTGTAATAACAGCGCTTTAATCCCCTCAGGCGAGATATATGTCAAGTGGTGGTGATTGTCACAGCATATATCTCATTATACATGAATTATCATACAAGTGGGATGCATTGTTAATGATGATAACGGGAGACCCAGAGGAGGAATGTGGTAGAAGTGTCAGTTATGCCATCCTAACACCGGCTAAGATTGTTAACAATAAAACGAGTCGTGTATAATCAGAGAAAAGGTGTTTCACTGATGTAAACACTATAATTAATCAGGAACTCGATGCAGCAAACTCACTGAGCTTTCAGACACAGTTAACAGCACTGATGGCTACAAGACAAACAAATCTCTGAGTGCATCTGGATGTTGTTTATTGACTTGTGAAGATGGCTAAAATCCCATGAGATATTTTGATTCCGACACAACAGTATCTGTCATTTAAATTCAGCTCATAATAATAAGTGAGTGTGAAATGAACACCTCATGACACCCTTTTTATGAAAAAAAGTCCCTGTTTTTTCTCTCCAAAAGTATTATCACACATTTCTGCTCATTTCTCGTATAAACAAGCCAATTTGTCCTTTAAATGAGTTTTTAAACTGTGAAGTTGTGCATCAGTCAGTTCTACACTAAATAAATACAACAAGTGCGCCTCTACATCCTTGTTTCTTGAACATGAATATTCCCTTTCAAATTATACTCAACACAAGCAATATTCACACACATTTAGACTATAATTTGTTTCCATCTACAGTATCATTTTCATTTAGAGTTGTAATAGCTCAGAAAATGGATGAAAAATCAGATGTGCATTTGTTTTCTGTGTGTAGGCCCATATTTGATCTTGTTTCATGTGTGTAATGAAGTGAAATGAACAATGGCTTCATGAAGAACTCACTGACTTTATTCAACGCTGATGTAATTGTTTTGACTAAATTTGATGTAGAATCCAACAGACATTTATTATTATACCTAATCTCACCGCAAAAAATAAATGTAGATACCCAATCAAGTACCCAAACCATATTTCTGAATTTCATTTTGTAATTTTGTGACACCACTGGAAAACAAATAAATAAATATACCTATACTAAAATATAACAGGCGTATGGGGAAATTCATGTAATGTAATTTTATACCAGATCAGTCCCCTAGGATGAACTCGGAGCGTATATATTGTAAGTGTGAATCCGTTCAAATCAGAAACAGATCCCCAGAAACGACCTCGTTTGTTCACGACTGAATGGACAGAACTACTGATCAGGGGTACGTGTGCGATTATCATGTGCTTCACAGGCATTAATATCACCGAGTATAACTCAGTGTCGACACAATTAAATTATTCTGTGGAGAAGAAGCAGAGAAATTAAATGAACCAAGACGAACATTTGCTGGGTAAAAAAAAAAAAAAAAATCATCTGTGCCTGATTTCCATGGAGTAAAAATAGACACGGGGGTCAAACGTACATATGTAATTTAATACGAAGATACGGGATGTGTCACAGATCATCACTGGCAGACCTTAACTTGCCTCTATTCCCTCTTATTTATCAGAGTGGTGTGTAAACACGTATTATTCTCTTATGTACATCCTGTTAGTTGTTGGAGGTCTGTCAGCATTTGGTAAACAAGATGAAAAAGCAGGAAGGATGAGAGCGTCATCCAAGCAGGTTTGTAGAGAGACCCGATCGGCTTTGCACGGGGACTGGAGGGTTTTCCACATCAAAGATGTCCTCATTAACAGAGACTCACTCCCAAAAATGAGTTGTTACGTCCTACAAAATGAAAAGCCACGATCTCCTTCAGAGCAGAATTTCCACGTTTGCATCAGTGTGGTTCCTGCTCTGATGTGCATTTGCTGTAAGGGCTCAAGGGAACTTCTTTGTTAGGGATTTTCCTCCTAAGATGTCGCATCACGCATCTCATTTCCTTTAGGGGCACAGATAATGCTTCTTGATGAAAAATCAAGCAGCAGGTCCAGCATCAGAGATTAGGGAAATCCCCAGCAATCATCTGAGTAAATTGCATTTTGGGAGAGAGCTGTTGGTTCGAGTCACTCGGTACTTTCTTTTGTCTCAGCAGCCGAAGCGGTGGAAGTTTGCAGGTCTGCACCTGAATCTCAGCATAGCCCCCTCCTGTGTCGGCACGTCAGTCCTTTTCGTTTGCTGACTTTGTCTCATCTCTGGGATGAACACACTGTACGGTCAGACGGATACAAAACAGACCAGGAGTACACCTGGGTGTGATGAAAGATCATCTATATTTCTCTTCAGTAGTCTATCAATCAGAAAGTCTAATACAATTAGTTACCAACTATTGATAATGAGTTGTTTCAGTCTGAAAAGCAAATATTTCCTGATCGATTGTAATGGAGTGTCTGATGGGTAGGACAAAATAATTAACTTGAATTTTTCACTTTCTCGGCTCTGGGAATTCATGATGGATATTTCTTTCCAATTTATTTCACATTTTATAGATTAGAAGATGACTGATGATAATACAGATCAGTCCGTCGGAGTCACATCCAAACCATCAGAGGTCATGAAAAACATCAATGAAGGAATAAACCCTGAAATGAACTCTGGTTGTGTTTAAATGAAAGAACTTAATGACATATTTACAAACTGCTACGTGTGTCTCTGGTCTTTCTGGAGCCAGAAAGTGTTTGTGGTGCAGAACTCATTTACCCCATGGGGAAGGTATTTGCTCAGAGAGCAGAAACAGCGTAAAGGGACGATCTTTACAGTCTAATGAATGCTGATTGATTGACAAACTCAGTTTTAATGTTCTGTGATTCATCCATCAGCCATCACTAGTTTTAGCTTTGGTGATAATTATTATAACTCCAGAGGTACATAGCGGGAAAATATCCACTCAGCGTGCATATATATGCATGATGCATATGTAAGTGGATGTGTGTGTGGGTGTGGTGTGGTGTGTGTGTGTGTGGTCCTAGCAGCCTTTAGCTGCAGGCCCGGATGTGAACCTGATTGAGTTACACATCCCAAAATGAGAACAAAACTTTAGGTCCCATTCATCGTCCTACCTGTCATTAAGTTGCTCAGCAGAACCTGCACACGGGTCCTGACATCGCTGTGATCTCACAAATATCTCCACGCGTACCTAATGCCAGTTCACGCCGTTCGCTGCGGCGTGGAGCAGATCCACGTGTTCATCTGGAGCGCACGACTGCCACGCTGACGGCCGCTCAGCGCTAACAACGGCTGATTTACAAGGCAGGCTGGGGGCTAGTATGAGAGAAGGGAGATTCAGTACCTGTATAGTACGAACACAGTACAGGTATGACTCTGCTCAGGTATATTTAGTGAGGTGTGTCCCTCACCAATGATGGAAACACTGATGCCAAAAACACAAGTATCATGTAGTTATATGTCACCCTATCCTCTAGCTCTGTCCCCTCTGCATTCCTTGGTAAACAGTAGCAACCGGTGATGACATACCCCCCCACTCCCACCCCCATCCCCCACCCCAGAGTCCATTTGCTTTCGCCATGAGCATCGTTCAATAATCCACTGGAGCAGCACAACGCTCTGAACTCCTCCAGGGACGCTTGGCTGAGATTGGCAGCAATCACCCAGCCATGAGCCGATGGACGGACGGATGGATGGATGGATGGATGGATGGATGGACGGACGGATGGATGGATGGATGGATGGATGGATGGACGGACGGATGGACGGACGGATGGAGGGATGGATGGATGGATGGATTGAGGGAAAGATGGAGATAAACGGAGAGAACAGAAATTACACAGTTGTAGGAAAATACGATTTACTGCTGATTTGCTTAACTGATGAGATAAACTGAGCTGATAAAGGTGAGATAAACTGTCATTCTTTATTCCATTCTGTCAGCTCTTTATTGTTGACAAAAACAGTCTAATACAACAACAGAATGTACTTTTTCAGTGGTGATCATTCATCTTGAGACAGAACTCACCTGAGTCGATTCACAGACATTCTGTCGGTGGTCAGGTGTGGTTCTGTCCCACCCTTCAGGCTCCAGCACTGATTCTTAATGCTGCCCGGTGTGGTTCTGTACTGCCCTCGTGTCGGCCCCCTCCCTCAGTCCTGACCCGACTCCTCTGACTCCCCCCCCCCCCCTCCGGACACTCCCAGTCGAGCCAGGAATGCCAGTTAATTGTAATTAGAAGCTCTGCAAGCGTAGCTATTGCTGTTCCTCCCCTCTAATGAAGCTGGCGTGGCCCCGGTGTGTTTACCCCAGTGTAATCTATAGTATTGATGTGGGGAGGGAAGCCTGAGAGCAGGCGGGGGCTGCTTGATGACGGATGTGATGCAAGATTGACCTCTTGTGTTCATACTGGGTGTTACACCTTGTATTCTGAACAAAATGTATGAACATATTTCAAAATGTTCACCAGTACATGTGCAGGAATGATTGTTCAGAATGAAACTGGTTGTAATGGTACCACCATTAGAATTTAGAACCCCCCCCCCTGCCTGGTAGTAAGAAGACAGACTCTGGTTTAGTATTCATACAAACAGAATCAGTTCAGTTCATGTTGGATTTCAGTCACATGACTGTTATTCCAGAATCCATTTAAGCCAAATGGAATACATGAACAAGTCTAGTTGCAACATATGGAATAGAGCAGATGTTCCCATGCTGGGGGCGTGTGTGTGTGTGTGTGTGTGTGTGTGTGTGTGTGTGTGTGTGTGTGTGTTTTACACTGTAATATAGCATAACAAAATGTGAAGTTTAACTTTACCAAAATCTAATATGAATATTTTTCTCTGTTCATAAAATTATCTTACATTTTAGTTTTCCCTCTTTGAAATGTTTATCAGTATAAAAAATACCCAGTATTAGCTGCGGGCTAGTATTAATTGAAGTATATTATTTAAAAATAATCTACAAATAATTTACTGTCTTTGTGAGACTTCTGGGAATGGTGCTTGGGAATGTGTGGGTTTTCATTAAAATAGTTCTAAATGTGAATTTTTTTTCATATATTTCTGTATTATTATTTCCCGCCACTCGCCACTCCCGCCTGGTCGTTACTAGTTCCTCTTCAGCCTTCTGTGTTACATCAATGTCTTCATGAAGTAATTCAATTTGGTAATATAATGAGGAGAAAATCAAATGACATATTTCAAACATAACACGATACAGTCCCAGACTTCTTCTGTTGTCATGGCAGCTGAAGATATTAAAAAATAACTTAAATGCAGACGACTGGACGACACCTTACTACTAGAGCACACCGCCACCACACACACCTCTATCATCAATAAAATCAGCCAATCTATGATGTCTGAAATCTACCACTGATATATTTTACATTATACAGTTATTTCTGACATTTTTTTTAAAGATGTATAACAAATATATAAAAATGATTTGCTGCGTGAAATAATTTCAGATAACCTCATATACAGGTATATAAAAGCAAATATAAATCCATTTTAATAATCATTTTGTTCATATGTTGTGCATCAGGAAGAATTTGGAGTTCAATTTTTTTTTTGATTGTGGTGAAACTTGAGTCAACAAGTCAGTGAAGATGAAAAACCTTCAGGTATGAGTAAATCTGCACTACTTTTACCATATAGACATCTCCCCATACACCTGTCAACATACATAGTGCCCCCACCCCCCACTTAAGTGAATAATACTTTTTTAAAAAATGAGTATTTTAGTAAGTTGAGCTTCACGTATTAGTCTGTGTTTAAATGTTCTCTGTTCATTGTAATAGTTAGCAGAAGCTCATGTAATAGTTGGTGTTTTGTGTGTGAGCAGGCTCTCAGGTAACAGAGTCTCTGCATATGGAATGAGATGGTAATGAGGAGGAGGAGGAGGAGGAGGAGGAGGAGGAGGAGGAGGAGGAGGTGGGGAGTCTTATCACTACAAGGCCAAATTCCGACAGTGAATTGCGCAGTTGTAACAAAAGTAACAGAGCGTCCATTCAGCCTGCACTAATCCAGATGGGAAAGTCAAACAGCAGAAAGTCCACGGCACAAACTCATTTCATCACTTTATTAATTTAGATATTGCCTCCTCGCTCCTGTGGGGAGAAAAAAAAAAAAAAAAAGAGCCCCTCTGAAATGACCAACATCGGTGAGGCGTTTTGCTCTACATGGTTCTCCCACTTCGTCTCCTCCCGTTATCTGTTTAATTCATCCCCCCCAATCTTGGCTGTCTTTACCCACTAAATTTCCCTTTGACACGCATGCCTTGCTTCACATAATCCTCACTCCGGGGCAGAATTAAAAATGGAAAAAAGAGGAGGGAGTAGGACAGGTGGCTGGAGAATCCTTGAAATAATGTTCAACGCCAGACCCAGGAATGATTTGAAACAGATTGGAACTTTTTGGTTGATATGGAAAGTGGTGTTTTTCCCCTTTTATTTTTGGAATCAAGGGGTAAAAAAAAAGGGGTTGACAGGTGGAGAATGTGCAGAGAGTGACAAATCCTATAAGAGTCCAGTCAAACTGTCGAGTCCAAATTGTGGAGCCAGACGGACGTTGGGGCAAATATGCAGGAAGAGAAGATGAAAATATTAAAATGTCACTTTCTGGACATCTGAATTGAAATGATGTTTCTCTCTACTGATGGAGTCCAGTTGTTTATCTGCCTCTTGGTGCTGGTATCGGCTCCAGGTCACTGATCTGACAGTTCTCCAGACAGCACCACGTCATGATGAGTGCATGTGTAGGGTTTCTGTTTGATGTGATCAGTACAGTGGAGGCTGTGCTGTGACTACACAATCACGTCCTATGCTAGTTGATTCAGAAGATGTTTAGAAAGCTCACCAGAACCTCTTGCGTTACATTGCATTCACTGCAACGTGGTACTATTGGAAAAAAAATGATGGCTTTGCCAAAACAATTTGGATTTAAAATCCTGACACCATTTTCCACCACTCGATTCAGTCGCAGTTGTTTCAGAGCAAACAAAGAGGTGGACTAGTCACGAGCAGCAGGACATGTTTAAAAATGATACTGGTGTGGCTGTAAAATGGTCCAAACAAGCTTCTTACTTCTTAAATGGGAATTTTTTTTATATATATTTTTTTAACTTTATTAAATTGTCATAAATCCCATTTATTGGTTTTTGGAGCCATAATTGGAAAAAGAAAAAAAAAACACCAAGCCATTTAATGACATCACCTCAGGCTGTGTGTTAAAATTAAAATTATTCACTGAAAATCAATAATAGTTAATCCCTTATCGAGCTCGCATTAATAAGTCGGTTGTTTATCAGTTCAGAAATGTAATGTATGACTGAAGAAAGAGTCACAAAGCGCAGACCGCCGCTCGGCTGGTCAGGATCAGGCGTGGAAGTGAGACCGGCGTCCTGATGCTGCCGCTGGCTGCGTGTGGCGGCGGCGGCGGCGGCGGGCTCCGCGGCGCGCCGATGGTGGCAGCGGGTGCACGGAGCTATTGATTGGGCTCCACAGGCTGAGACCAGCCAATTCAGAGCACCAGTGAGCAGAGACCGATTGGGCCTCCTGACTTACAAAGTCCCACATCTCTTCTTCTCTCCGCTGGCAAAAAAAAAAAAAAAAAAAAAGCATTTCTCATTCCCTGGGCGATGAGAAAGTTTGAGATTTGGGTTTGAGAAGGAGTGAAGGAAGGGAAATGACTCTGAGGCGCTGCTCCTGTTGTATCAGAGCCTGTTCGCACAAATATGGGGATGTTTTTCTTGTCTGCTAGAGTTGTAAATATGCAAATACATGCTAATGCATTATCTTTTCAAATAATCATATTTCGTGTTATTGTTTTAGATTTTTGCTGTTGCCCACAAGTGACCAGGTGTGTGTGTTCGTTCAGGTATGGGAAGGTGCTGCCCTCGCTCCAAGCCAAGCAGTTTTGTGCAGCCACAGGGCTGAGCCGCCTGCTGATTATCCTCGGGGCGATTGAACCCACTGTTGGAGGCAAAAACGTCTCAGAGGAGGTCATCCAACGGCAGGTCAGATCAACACACACACACACACACACACACACACACACACACACACACACACACACACACACACACACACACACACACAGACACAGACACACACAGCCTCTCGTGGCGTTCGAGGGGCAACATTTAGAGGTCATCTAGAGGTAAACGTTTGTGGTGAACGTTTGGTGAACCTACTCAGACTGGTGTTTCACATGGGCTTCTGGTGTTTTACGTGAACTCCCGCCTTCTGTCCTGTGCAGCCACAGGATGGTGCTATTGCGAGGAAAATCACGCCTCCTCCTCCTCCTCCTCCTCCTCCTCGGCAGAGATGCGAGGGGATGATGATTGCAGGAGCATTTGTCTTCATAACATCACAGACCTGTGAATTTGGCACGACATGACACCGAGCGTCATTTTTAAAACGAAAAGCGAATCGAAACCTTTTTCCGGAGCTGACGTGATGCTGAGGCTGCCCTCTATCTCCTGACGCCTGCCCGACGGTAAACTCAGCCTTTTGACAGGTCAGGCAGGAATTGAAGAAAAGGCTGTTAATGTTAGCTACAAGCTCTCTTCTGATGATTGGAGACAGCATTTGTTACAAGAAAGGTTTTTTAAAATTGCATATGTCCACTCTCAAATCTGCTGCGGATCGTTAAAAAGAGACACACACACACACACACACACACACACACACATGCACAAAAAAGTGACACTTTCTGTCATGAGGACCTGTAGTCCTTTCCATTTGCGCTGGAAAACATCTGAGGCAGAGGAGGAGCAGTAATGAATTCTGGGAATGAACAACAACCGATATGTTATGTAACGTGGGATTAGGCTGCTTTTAGACTGACACCTTATTACAGCTAGGAGACAAAAAGACATTTTGCATACATTAGATACATAAGGAAAGTGAGAATATTGCAGGAATACTAATTGGGAGCACTTCCTTGTTTTTTCACCCTCTTCGGACACTACCAGCGGCCCTCTGAACACTCGGTGACATTTCTAACGTCCGTTCAGCAGAGATTCCATTCTGCAGCTGTTTGTATGATGTGATGGCTCCTATATTGGGATGAACGCGGACCGTTCCTTAAGACTCCTTGTTCTCTGCTGCCAGCCACCCACGATTTGATTGCAATAGTGATGAGGGACCTATTTCACTTCTTCGAGTATTACAGTTGTTGCCAAGGAGATAAGGACATCATTGTGCTTGAATTCTCCAAGGACAGAGAAAGGTTTTGCAGACAGGTGATGGAAGGTTAGAACATGCACACACTCTCAGTGCAGCATGTAGTCGGAATCAAATCGAACCGGAGCAGAACTGTTGCTGTTATTTTAATAGCTGCTCTGCTTAACTATCCATCTCCCAGTTAGGAGGGAAACCTGGCGCGGTTTGCAAATACAGATCTCAATGTATTGCATCGCTCACACACACACACACGCACACGCACACACACACGCACACACACACGCACACACACATACAATCAAGGGAATACTTAAATAACACAATCCATCTTTTTTTATGAAGGAATTATTCCGCTTCAGAGTCATTAGTGAAGTATTCTGTAAACTTTTTTAAGAACAAAATGACAGCGAAAGTCTTTTGTTCACAATCAGCAAACCGGAAAACCAGGATCATCTAAAGTGAGGATGGGGGTTCATAATGACGTTGAAAATCAAAATCAGAATTTAAAACATGAACTGATCCAGCCTGCATGAATTTTAATTCATGGAACCTCCTCCCTGACCTGATCGATGGCACGAGTGTGAACCTGCTCTCATCTGTAAGGAGTTTGAGGAAACAATGTCAGACCTGCCAATTCTGCTGTTCTCTGGCAAAAATGAGTCGATCGGTTCTTGGTATCTCCTCAAAGCTCTTGAGGCGGCGCTGGAGACACAAATAATCTTGTAACTGCATGCATGGCTGTACCGCTCTGGAGGACCTGGACTACCCGCACAAACTGAATCAAACAAATTTAAATAAAAAACTTAGATATTAGTCAAAGTCAACACAAAATGCCATTTTTATCATTAAGGGAGAAATGTTTTTTTAAAACCCACAAGAATCTGTGAAAAAGTGACCCCCTGTGTTTTATCAGCCCTGAGTTAAATTTCTCTATCCACACCCAGGCCTGGTTACTGCTGTACCTGTTCTCAATTAAAAAATCATTTCAATAGGACCTGTCTGCTAACGTGTAGTAGTAGATGAAAAGATACTGTAAAGTTAGACATCTATAGAAATCAAGAAAGTTCTAAATAAAATCAGGCACAAGTGAGACAGAAAGAAATCGAGATCCATCAATCTGGAAAGGTTTGTAAGCCATTTTAAAGCTCAGTGACTCTAGTGAACCATAGTGAGACCCATTAGGCACAAATGGCAAAAGCATGGAACAGTGAACCTTCCCAGGAGTGGCCGGACAACCAAGATGACCCCAAAAGCACAGCGACAACTCATCCAAAAAGTCACAAAAGACCCCACAACACCATCCAAGGAACTGCAGGCCTCACTTGCCTCCGTTAAGGTCAGTGTTCAGGACTCCACCATCAGAAAGACAGGAGGACACTGGGAAAGAATGGCCTGCATGGCGGAGTTCCAAGACAAAATCCACCGATGAACAAAACAAACAAAAGGCTCAGGTTTGCTAGAAAATATTGTCATGAACCCCAAGGGCCTTGGGGTTCATGACAATATGGCTCCCCTTCGGAGTACAATCCGTTTTTCACACAGGGCCATGTAGGTTTGGATTATTTTTATCCGTTATAATAAAAACCTTCATTTAAAAACTGCATTTTATGTTCACTTTGTTCTGTTCGACTAGTATTTAAATGTGTTTGATCCGTACATCTGTACACGTGTGACAAACTAAGAAATGAGGAAGGGGTTAGAAACGTTCTCCAACCCACCGTATCTGTTTCCCTACAAGCAAATCTGACAACAGCTCAGCTTTTGTAAAACCTGGCGTCGCTGCGGTTTTCCGAGATGCCCCTTTCACACTAAACCATGATTCCATCACCTGTTACCGAGGAACCTGTTTGCTTTTACTTATTTGAATTCATTTATTTGAATTCATTATTTTCTTCCAAGCTTTTGGGTTTATTGAACTCGGATGAAACAATTATTTTCCTTCCTCTCTTATAGAAATACCTACTGAGTAACCCTGCCCATCAGAGCAGCGCTGTGGATGAGCATTACTTCTTGAATGAAAGCGCAGCTCAAGTCAGGTATGAGAAACAGGATCAATATCCTGATGGAAAACATTTTCATTTTTAATGTGAAAGTCACCAATGAGTATTAACATGTTTTTGTTCCTTTTTTAGGGATATAACAAGATTCAAGCCTCTCTCCAGTAGAACGTCTGTGACTGTGATCACTGGGGATTCTTTTGACCAGCATATACCAGAACACCTAAACCAGGTCAGGATATACTAGTTAACAAGTGTTTGAAGGATGTTTTTAAGAGAATACACAGTAACACAATAACACACTAGTACTGGCTGTATGGTTGTGCCATGATAAATCTTGTTTTTTTCCCCGAACCAGATGGTTGCAAAGCTTCAGAAGAAGTTTCTGGAGGAGTCCTACCCATCAGCCAATCACATTCACATAAAAGGAGCCGACCGGCAAATGATCTACAAGAAGCCATCTGCCATCAGCCAGCACCTGCAGAAACTAGTCAGCCGACGACAATCCAGACAGCAGAGTGAATGACCTTTGGCCAACATGTAACGAGACACGGACAGAGTAATCGCTGAATATGTTTTACATATTAAATAAAATATTCACTTTATCTTTTTACCTTTGCCTGCAGCGATCTGTAGAGATTGTCTACATGTCTGGTGAGGTTCATCAAGACGTGAATTTCAACCTATTTCTGCACAGCTTTGCTTCATTGGAAGCGTTTTAATTGAAAATAACTGGAGGGGATTCAGTGTGAGGAAATATCTGCTGTCTTAGATTCAGAAAATTCCATCTTCAAGTTGTTATTTCAGTCTCTTTTACCTGATTGGCCACTGCCAAAAATTAATACCTGAGTCCTTATCAATATAAAGGCCAGGCATGTCATTGCTCTTTCAGTCTCCTTCCGTTCTGTCTTAATATTCTATCATGTCATAGCCACAGGGAAAGTTACATCGGATAGCTTCCTCTCTCTGCCGTGTCGGCTTCAGTCGTTTGTTAGTTGGTTATAATTTGATAGCATAACAATTATCTTAGAATTCTATTTATTTTTGCGTCTGTTTTTTGATACAACCACTATCAGCATTCACAGGTATGCAGATTAAATGTGAAAGAAAAGACCCGACTGCAATAGTTTATCCTGAGGATTTAAGTTTAATTATGACACCACATCAAAATAAAAATTTCCAACAGATCTGGAATTTAATTCCATCCATATACATGCATAGCAACAACGTTTTAAGAAACATTTTCTCCCATAATCAGGACATTGGAATGATCATTTTACATCAGTATCCCCACTGACCACCCACCCATCTTGTTCATCAGCAATAAACTTAATTCTTGTACAACTTCTTTTTTTCCCTAAGGGGTTACAAATAATTATATGCACAGTCCCCATTTCTTAATACTGCTTTCAGTAATGTTCCCTAATTTACAAAGTATTGCATTGAGAGCAAATTTCAAAAAGGGAGACAAAAGTGTATCATTAAACAGAAATACGAGTACTATACAAGAATGCTGCCATCCTCATGAAAACATCCACATCTGAGTTGAAGAAAAGAGACAGGGACAAACAGCCACATATGTATGCAAAGCCATGTGTGTATGCCAAAATATGAGATGCAGGGTTGTGCCTGGTTATCACCCCAAAAGGTGATCTTTAAGGCAAACAAGTCATTCAAAGCAATCTGCAAGTGACATTTTGGGCATATACAGAAACTGGTACAGCAAATAAGAATACACAAGTGCCTCAGTAGCTATTTTTGTGTCTAAAATGCATCTCATTTTTGTATTGTCTATTGTTTCATTGAGCCTACATTACAGTGTAAACAATATGTGTGCTACACAAGAATGACTATACAATAACATTACAAACAACTCTGATATAAATTTCATTTTGAATTTAAATTAAGATCACTACCTCTATTAATACTGATTGTAAAATAAATTAATGTGAAAGTGGCACCAATATCCTTAATTTGTTTTTCTTTTCTTTTTCTTTTTTATCCAATGATTTTGCATTTTTAAGTCTTAGAACGATGAAAGGAGAAGCTTCTCTTGATTGTCCACAAGCAGCGTTTAGCACTGCGTGATGCACTATTCCAGACACAACAGTGTACCAAAACAAAGGAGAAATTAGGGGGAAGGTTCAGGGAAGAAGGATGGGAGGGAGAGGAACATGTCATCCTTCTCAACTTATTTGACATGCTCTGCAGCATGTGATGAACAGTAAAACTTCTTATGGGTAATAAAGTTTGATAGGTTGTTGAACTGGATATCGCAGAGACGGCAGTACTTTCCGCTCCCGGAGCCGTTCACGCCTTTGTTGGCTGTGGGCGCCGTCTCCTCGCTGGGAGACTTAGAGGAAGGTGACATGTTCTCATTGGTGTCAGCCTGGTTCTCAGTGGCCCACGTAGGTGAGGGGGTGGGAGGTTGGCCGTCCGGCTGGGGCTGGTTCTCCTGCTGCGGTGGAGCCGTGCCCGAACGCTCCTCAGGCTTGTGGCCGCCATTCACGATGACCATGCCTCGGTTTTTGGGCAGAAGGGGGAGGGACTCCTTGCCGGGGTGGGGGCAGCCATTAGCAGCAGGCTGCTGGGCCTGCTCTCTGTTGGTTTCAGTCTCTCCTCCTGCACCTCCACCTCCTCCATTCACACTCTGCTCCTGTTCGCTGGCCTCTCCCTGCATCATCGCTCCCCCTGTCACGTAATCGGTTGACTTTATCCCAAAATACGGCGATATTTGCTCGGGACCTTTAGCTTTCTTAATTGCTCCGGGATAAAGGCAGTGGGGCAGAAACATATTCTTGTTGTCATCTTTTGATGGGACGAGTTGGGGCTCAGCAAAAGTCTTGAGTCCCGGCACAGGCCCCAGGTGTGGGGGGAACATGCCTCCATTCTGCACCATTACCTTCCCATTGCCATTCTTCTCACATTTCCCCGGGCTTTTACTGTAGAGGTCATCAGGATTTTTACCGCCTTCACTCTTCACATCGGGGAACATAGTTGACTCCAGGCCGCCGGTCTCATTGTTTTGTTGTGGTTGTTGTTGTTGTGTTTGTTGTTGCTGCTGCTGAGTGGAAGCAGCAGTGGCGGCGGCTGTTGCAGGGCAAAAGTTCTGTTTGTGCGCCAGGTAGTTCTCCACTTTGTTAAAACTTATTTTGCACACTGCACATTCGTGATAGTCCAACAGTCTTTTAGGGGAGCTACATGTCTTTTCAGGGAGCGGCGAACACTTTTTGCTTAGATCAATGGGAGTGTCCAGCTCCTGCTGCTCCATTGTATTGCATTTAGGAGCCAGAATAGGTTTAGTGACAGTCAGAGAGGCCTCCAGGTGTTTGGGTACCATACCTGGGAAGATGTCACAGCGAGGATGGAAGCGGTCTGCTAGACTCTCTACAGCTTCCTGTGATGTACAAGGATTCATAGGTGGAACCCCAAGGAAACCCGGCTGACCCAAAGAGCCCAAAGACCTCTGGTGGTCCTGGTCAGGGAGACACATCTCATACATCTTCCTGCGCTTACGGGTTCTCATTGTTCTTTGCATGGAGGGCACCTTGTTGGCGGACATGCGTTTCATGGGTGGGTCATGACGGGTGGCACAGTAGTACTGCTTGTGGACCATGTAGGTCTCATGACGGCTGAAGGTGATATTACAAGCGTCGCAAGTTGTCTTGTTTGGATCATTGTCACTCTCCACCAAGCCCGTGCTGGGGCTTTTCCCCTCCATCTGTTTGCCATTCAGCCTCTCCTCAGTCCCAGTTGGGGTAGAGACCTTCTTCACCTGTCCTGTTAGGTCTTTATCGGGACCTTTAGCCCCTGCATTGATCATGTCCAACACACTGGAGTTCAGACAGGCAGATTGCATGAGGTGGTTGTCGGTCTCTGCAGGGTGGCAGCTGGCCAACATGCTAACAGAACTATGGCCACTGTTGGGGCTCACTGCCTCTGGGACCTTATCTGAGAGGGCAGAGAAGTCCGGAGACTTTGCCATGTGCTGCCAGCGGCTGTTACAGTAGTGCTTTTTGTGAACCAAATAGTTGTCCAAGTTGCTGAAGGTGATATTGCATTCAAAACAGGTGGCCCCTTTGGGCATGAGGGGACTGTAGATGACAGGGGGGTAGCTGTTCCCTCCATGGCGCAGTCTCCGGTGAACTAGCTCAGACATTTTAGCCAGAATCTCAGAAGCCTGTGGGACTACTGAAATGTCTTGGGAGAAGGCAAACTGAGACAAGAAGGGGCCCATGGGAAATGTAGGCATGTTATGCTGCACGGGGGAGGAGGCCAGACGAGGGCTAGAGGGCTCAGACTTGATCCTGGTGTAAGAAAAACTGGCTTTGCTGCCTGGGTGGGCTTCTCCCTTCTGAACAGATAGCATGGGTTTCTTCTCAGCCTTGTCAGTCTCTCCATCTGTGCTGGTCTCCTTATTGAGGGCCCCTTTGGGACTTCCCAGCAGTGCATCCTTCCTGTTGGCCAGCTCAACGCGGGCCTGCTGCTGCTGCTGCTGCTGCTGCTGCTGGAGGCTTTCCTCAGACCCCCTAGGGGAATGCTCGGTGCCGTCGCCTTCCCTGTGAAGTTTGCTGCCGTGCCCATGTAAGTCCTGATGCTGTAAGAGTTCCCTGTGGCTCTGGAAGCTGATATGGCAGTGATTGCATCTGAAGGCCGCCTGTGACAGGTGAGACATGATGTGATGCTGGAATGTAATAAGAGAATCTGCTGTGTAGTTACAGATTGTGCATTTCAAGCTGGTGCCAGGAGGGAGGCTCTCTTCCATTTTGACACCTGTGAAGGAGATAAAAGGGAGAAATGCTCAGAATCTCGCCTCCCACTTCTCCTTTAGAGTTAACTGTGGAAGCCATCAAACGCTCATGCATAATGCCAAGCTTATTCCTATCCTCTTGATTTTTTTTTTTTTTTTTTGCTCAAGGATAAACTGTCAAGTGTGCTAGCTGACAGCAGGATATGTATATTTCTGAGCGGAGATGGCACTCATTTTTCCAAGCCCGTTTAAAACCGTCATTTCTTTAAAATAAACACATTTGACCTCCCATCTTTTAAATTCAAAGTAGCCATCTACAAGGATTGTAATTAAAGAATTAAAAATGTAGTTTCCTTGTGAGCTCTTTGATCCATCCATTGTGACTCACCACTGTGGGAGGTGCTCAAGTGCATCTCCAGAGCCCTGGCTCCAGAGAAGCTCTTGTTGCACTGTGGGAATGGGCAGATACTGGGGACCTGGTGGGGACTAGAGTCGTTCTCCTCCACGACCGTCTCTGGCTCCCTCTGTCGCCCACTGCAATAGTACATCAGATGGGCTTGTAGGTTCCTCTCGCTCCGAAACCAGATTCCACATGCCTTGCAGGGGAAGATGTCCTCTGAAGGGACAAGAAAGGGAACAAAGGGGACATGATATCAGCGTGTATAAAGTTCTTTCAGGTTTATGCACAAATATTAAGATAAAGAGCTTGCACACACACACACATACACACACACAAACACTTTTACAGTCCTGACTCTTAAAGCCTGTTTTAAAAGGCTTTTCCTCCAAATCCTCGGCTGCTGCATATCGCTGCATTGCTAACACTGGGTTGGTGCCCTTTCTCAAGGGCAAACAAGAACACTGGACCATCTGCTTGCAGAAGCCTCCCTGTTGAGCTGAACCCAGATAGCCCTCGCTAAATAAACAAACACAACATTTGCATGAGGCGTGTATTTTGCAATTAACACATTAGTTTGAGCCTCTGTGTGTTTACGTGAACTAAAAACTTGAAGGTCGATGGTTCTTATCTCCAGTGCAGAGATTCATCTGGGTTAATCTACGGCCAGCTGAGACGACGCTCCTTGTTAAGCAGGTGACCGGGTGCAGGCGTGTGCAGAAGCAATCGTCTATCTGTGTTTTGTTCCGGGGGGGGTGGGGGGCGGTGAACACTCACTGTTGACGATGGCGGTGGGCAGGATGGAGGCCATGGCGGCCTGCTGAGGCAGGAGCTGGATGCTGTCCAGTAGTCTGGCCGGGTACATGCCCTCGCTAAGAGACATGTGGTTCACTGCCTGCAGACGGGAGTCAAAGTCCACGGCAAACGCCACCAGCTCCTCGCCCTCCATCATGTTCTTGGTGGTGGTGCACCACAGCTGGCCCCCTGGACACACCAGAAATAGAAAGGACATTTAAACGCCTGCTGCAAGAGAGGGAAAAAAGATTTCTGCATGTACGCATTAGTAATTTGGAACTTAAATGTCAGGATGTTATGCAATATAAGGAACTAGCGCGTGCCTTGGATGGCGTGTGCGACATCACTGCGGTGGAGTCAGTGTTTCATTTCAGGTTACATAAGTGAACCGGGCTGCTGAGGATGAAAAGTGAAAAGACCGATTTTTAAAAAAAAACTGAAATATTCCAAAAGTATATGCTTTGTATGACTATAAATAAATGGGCTTACTCTTATTTAATACTAAAAGTTTAAACACTATTGAAATGATGAGGCACCATCAATAAATAACAACAGATCTGAGCATCGACACTCGATTAGAGGAGGACGCCACCAAATTTTTATAGACAATGTTCTGTAGTTCCAATGAAAACTATTCACTGACTGTAAACTGAAGACAGACAGAAGAAATCAGAGACTGTGTTCCTGGAACGATCTGCTGCTTTGTAATGCCTGGAATGTCCTTTATCCATTATTTAAGCAGGAGGCAGAAAACTGTTCTAATAAAACCAGGACTAGATATCTAAAGGTAAATAAGAAAACACATTTTGTGACTTTTTGTTTTGAACAAACCGTTTCAAAGGTTCTAGCTTTCTTCTTGCTGTCATTCAAACCTGCTTTTAGTCCGCTGATGCTCATATCCAAAAGCGAGGCAAACCTCAGCGGGGTAAACTGTAGCCTACAGTGCTGTTGTCAGCTAGAACACTGAGACAGGTCCTCCATATTATTAGATTGTTGTGTTTTGGGATTAAGCATTCCTCTGAAAATCTTCTGAACATATTCATTAAGTCAGAGAAAGGGGGACGGGGCAGGAGGAAGACAGGGGGGGTAGTGGGAGAGACTGAAGGTTTTAGCTTAGATAATATTTATCTCGGCACATGACAGGCTTTTCAGCAGCACTTCATTTTCCATTGAAGAGATTAAAGTTTTTAATGTGACTATTTACAGAAATCTGGCTGGGGAGATAACAACAAACTATGATACGCTGCTGCTAAATGGCAGAATTAGGACATTGTTTCTGAGGAAAGCTGGACAATTAATTAAAGCACGCTGTTAGCTTTTAAAGATGTGCAAACATACCGACAGAGTGCCAGACTGAGAGGGACATGTGATTTGAGCCCTGGCTGATGCGGAATAAAGAGAGTCCTGAGGAGAGGTGTGATGGCAGGGGGACGCGGCTACAAAGCCCACACACATGTAGAACACTGATTACTCATGTTTACATAAAACCAATGAATCACCAGGTTTAAAACCGGCCCGTAGACGCGGCAACGACACTCAAGTACCGCTCAGGATGAAGACAATCCACTTTTCTGTGGATTTATTAGAAATGGAAAACTAAGGATGGAAACAGAGTCGCTGTGACCACGCCACGACGGTCATGCAATATGTATAAATCATTAAGGCGCTAGAATGAATTGCCCCATTATTTCAATGCAAAATTGAATATTTCAGATTTCTCCATCGCTGTTTCGATTAAAAACCTTTCGGTCTTTTCCTACCTGCTGGTGAAAGCACTGAAAATTAGACCAGCACAAACGTGTCAAAGGAGGGAAATAGTATTAAAATATGCTATCTTTCAAAGTCCCATTTGTGTGCAGGCTCCCTCTCCATGTGTGTGTGTGTGTGTGTGTGTGTGTGTGTGTGTGTGTGTGTGTCACTGCCACTTTAAAGAGCAGTGCCTATCTGTCGGCCAATCTGCTGTGACGAGACACACACTTCAGGCCGCTCCACTTCATCGTTTTGATTCTGTCATACCACACAGTGCCTGGAGAGGCCCTTTGAATTTTTATCTCCTAATTAAAATAACAAAACTCCTCTCCACTGTCTGCCCAAGTTACCATCAAGGTAGATACAAACTGCCACTGACAATGGCGTGGAGTACATCGCAGTCACAGCCACAAAAGTTTCTCTCAGCCGAATAGATCTTTTAGTTCAGACGCACTCAGCTCACAAAGAGAATTATGAACTAGGCCCTGATGTTCTGATACAAATCAGTGTGTTTTTTTTGGGATCAATCTGCATCAAAGATGCCTTATGCGCTCCTCAGCTGAAAACGAAGTAGATTATGTGGTGTCTGATGAAAATGTTTTACTGCATTTTGACAGGGGAATATTCACTCAGATGGCATCCCTTCAGCCAACAATGCTACAGATCCATCTGTTGTGTTTCAGACTGCTGGAAGTGAGTTTTAGGACTGCGTGTCCCAGTTTTACTGAGCTGCTACAAAACACTGAGGCAGCACTTGTTATAGTCACTCAACCAAGACAAGGTAGTAAGATAGGTGTACACAGGCTGCAGGGTGAAGATTTAAACACTTACATTGTCATAAGAATTAGAAAGCATGCTGGCTCTCGATTTTTACAGACATTCTGTGGCTCATGTCGCGACAGTATAAGGGCTGCTTCATGAAATGCACCGTTATCGCATCTCCGTACAGCCTCAAACAACTTTTTCAGGTCATTCAGGTTAACTTACCAACATGTGAACATTGAATGGTTTGCACGCAGACAAATGCAAAAACAACACATGCATACCTTCAATGCATGTGCGCGCTAAACGATGCATGAAAACTATTTATGCAGACTATTATGTCGTTTTCATAAACATATGCAAGATCTATTCATCTGTCTCTTTAAGACTTGCGATGTAAAATCGCCTGAACGCAGGTGAGCCCCCCTCTGCCAACGGGGCACGATCCGTATGGATGAAAGGGAGGGAAGCAGGAGGGGTCAAGAGTTAGAGCGAAAGACCAAAAACTGTAAGTGGTGAAATTGGGGGGAAAGGCTCTAAAAAGTGCAGCCTGTGATTCGCTCTTGTTTGCCTACTGACTGTCTGCAGTGAGCTGCCTTTGTGCAGTGGCCAATGCAGTTGGAATGAAGGCTATTGTTTAAATCCTCCTGCAGAGCACCTGATAAAAGAATAAAGAACTATGACATATTCTAAAAACAATTGAGGAATTAAGGGGAGACAATAGGCCAGCTGCCTCATTAAAACAATCAAAAACGGCATCCTGTACGTAGTCCAGATAATTAAAAACCACTGCTTCCTACAGTCTCTCAGTACCATATCCACCAGCTCACTGAGGCCCTGAGACTATGGCTCTGCTGGCTAAATGCCCTCTTCCTTCTCTTCCCTTTGATTAATGCTTTATTTGAACGCATAGTTGAAGATGAACATATGAAGGAATTCATGAAACAAAAAAAAAAAAATTATAATGCAAACCCTTTTCCCCTCTCTACGTACTTATGGCTAATCAAATGTCTCAGGATGAATCGCTGGTGTGTGTCCCCTTCGCCTAAAGCTCAGGGAGATTTCAAAGTGCAGGCATCACAGGACATTTTTTAATTTTCTCACTTTAAATGACTTTATAAGAAAAACGGATGTGCGCGGTCTCTTTGTATGTATGGGGGCGGTGGGGGGTTAGGGAGAATAGCACATGAGATGCTTGAGCGGGAATGTACATTTTCTTTTGCTCCGTGCAAAACGGCTACAGGCGCCATATCTTAATGAAGCTGCAAACAAATCTCTCATGCCTTGTGCAAAAAAAAAAAAAATGCTGAGAGACAACAAAGCAGCAGAAATAACAGAAGGGCTCGGATAATTAAACTGGCCTGAAGACAGGTATTCAAATGTTGGTGTGTAAACAGCACAACTCTTTAATAGTTTAGCTGTAAAATGCGTAGTTAAACACATCAGCACTTGCCTCTCCCATCTGTCCAAACACATTACTGTTGCAGAGGCCATAACAGCACTGGAGTACAGTCCCACCGCGCCACAGCCACACATTACGGCGAGGGGTTGAATGGGGCTTCTGGGAGAGCTGACAGTGGCCCTTTGGCATTACCTGAATGCACCGCGGGGTCGTGTTTTGCCTGTAAAGCATTATGGTGTGCCTTGACAAATGAGAGAGGTAGCAAAGAGGTTTCATAGAGTTTTAAAAATCTTTAAAGAGCGAAAAGTCTCATATTTTTCTTTTGTCGTGCTTAAATTTGACTTTTCCCCCCTCTCCCTTAGTTCTCCTGTTCTGGCCCTTAAAGGTCTCGTTTCTGTCCACTCTGTGCTAACTGCTGGTCCTAATTGTGAAGTGAGACTAGTGATGCCTGAAGCCACAGCGAAGGGTTCTAATTAAAGACCTCTACTCTTCTTGTCTTCAAATCAGCTCCAAAGTCCTCCAGGTTGAACGTGAACGCGGCTCCTCGCACCTACGAATATCAAGCAGCCGCATGTCGTTAAAACCACCACGTCTTTATTCAACGAAGCTTTATCGCAGCGGGAGTAAATGGCAGCGCCACACACACACACAAAACAACTTCCCAGTCAACTTCCCCTGTCTCTTGTGAAAACATTTATCACAAATAGGGATGGGGGTGGGTAGGGGGTGGGGGGGGGGTGAATAATATCTGTATCTACACCTGACAGCAGACGGTTGTTGCGACAAACACTAAACAAACCCTCCTCATGAATAGCGGTAAATATTTGGACTGTTTCTGGATCATCAGCGTCCAACATATTAGGATGACTCATGGACGTCACGATCCCTGTCCGGGAACAGAGAGGCAGGAAGGACAACGCTGAGTTAGACCCGGGGTGGGGGGGGGACGTCATTGACGGGTCAAACAAGCTCACTATTATTGACGGTACACTAAACCAGAATTAGCTGACTCTACTGTTATTAAACACAAGCACTGACACAGATTGACTCTCTCCCTCTTTTTTTCTTCTACCCTTCACTCTCTTCCCACCGCCCACTCCTCATGTCTGGTGTCGGCCACTAGGAGGCGCTCTTCTCATGCTCAAGCTGCAGCCGGTGGGTGTTTTTGCTGTGATGATGCAGAGACGACTCAGACAAGGCAGAGCAGCACAGAATCCAGTCTGACCAATACATCCTCGCAGGTAGGTGCGGAGATCTTACTCTCATGGGAGATGTTTTTGTATCAAAAGCCATTCTTTTGACTTTATTCCGACTCCATTTATCACCTGGTAATAATACAGCTCAAACTTAGATCTGGAACTAAGATGGTTTCTTTACGTACTTGAAATATATTTGTATGTTTGATTTCTTTTGTCTGTCTTTTTTTTTTTTTTTGATAGCAACGAAGCATGCCAGAATCCTTTTGTCACTTTTTAAACGCATCTTGCGTCTCGCTCCTAAAATGAGCACATTTTCTTCTTTTCCAGGGAAATAAATATCCAGTAAATATGTGCTCTGACTTGCCTTGTCTCGCCCGACATCCAAAAAAACCCACAGATTTCCCTCTTTTTCCTTCTGCAGCATTCAGACTAATTTTAGCGTCAAGTGTTTTGTACCGAGATCTCATGGACGGCCTCGAGCGAATGGCACACAGGTCAGAATCCACAAATTAAAAAGTCCTCCCAAGGGGAGCCTCATACATGTTCTCTCAATAGCGTTACATACAGAGGCAACAAAGACATGAAAGCAGCCCAGCACACAGGACAATGTCATACAACACGCATTTATCAATTTATTAAATTTGAACGCAAAAAGGAAAACAATCAGCTCATATTGTGATTCAGCATTTTTTTTTTTTTTTTTTTTTAACTGAGTAAAAATAAAATATTTTCCTTCTGAAATTAAAAAAAAGTTTCTCTCCGGAGATGCGTGCAGCATGTTGTCGTGCTGGCAGTGGGATATTTGCCTGGTGACAGTCTTGGAATAATTTTTAGGAAGGGGAATAAATAGAAATGTGAATTAGAATCTATTCTCGCTCTATTCGAGTACAACAGCAGAGAGAGAATAATTTGATTTCTCAAAAAAAAAAGAAAAAAAAAAGTGTTTTTCCTTTTTTTAAACTGACATTCACTAAACGTGTTACTTATATTTTCTAATCAAACTATTTTGGGATTCACAGGAATGGTATTTTTTTTTCTTGATGCTCCCATATTTCATGTTCTCCCTTCAGCCTGTTGACGACATCTTAAATGTTCTGTATTCCACTGAACACGTGTGAGTTCTCTGCTGTCAGTCTGAGACAATACCATCCATAAATTTCTGCAGGGGAAAGCTGTTCTCAAACATGCCGCTGCTTCACACACACACACACACACACACACACACACACACACACACACACACACACACACACACACACACACACACACACACACACACACACACTGTCAGCTCCTCCCTGTCCGCAGTAAAGTGGAGTACACTATTAAAGGGAAGCTCTGACTGGCTGCTCTCCACTCCGCTTTATTCTATATTTGGACAGGTTTGTCCCACTGAGCTCTCTATTAGCTCTCCTTCTCTGCGGGTAGTGCTGCCTGTGTCCTGGTTGTGGCCGGTCGACATGTGTTTACTGCGGCCCCCGCTGCGGCGGCAGGCTGGTTTGGGGGGCCAGTCCTGACCGAGCCTCCCCGCTAATGGGACCGGAGGACCTCTCGTGACGGGGGCGCTGCTGTGTTTGAGCAACCGCAGCAGATCCAACCCCTCCCTCTGTTCCAGCTGCGGCCTCATGGCCCGTGTCTCCCCCTACCCATCATGCCTCAGCGGGAGCAGGTGAACGGCGGAGGGCCAAACGTCCGTGAGCTTGGTTTTTTTTCCCTGGGAGAGAAGAGCGCCATCGCCACGTGCCTCAGTGGTTCCTCCAACATGGCTCCGGCCCTACGCCACCACGGGTTGGCCGGCCAGAATGTGTTTCTGTGTGTGTGTGTGTGTGTGTGTGTGTGAGGGGGTGTGTGGTGGATGCCAGCCCTAATGCAAATGCTTTGCCGTTTAAAAAATGGGAGCCTCTCTCCTCCTCTGTTTCTCCTATTTGGAAAGGTCTATTATGGCCTTCTGGTGCTGGCACTTATTTTTTTCCTCTCCAGAAGGACAGCGAGCCAGAGAGATGCACCTGTCATCCATTTTAAAATTCCACATTATTGATCTGATCACGAGGAAAGGAATTTGTGAGGTTATGTATTTGTCTTCCTGAATATTTTTTTTTTTTTTTTTTGGATTAGTGTATTTCTGTCTTTCTTTTCTCAAACGGTTTCTGTGTCTTATTTACAAGCAGGCTAAATCAGTGCTAGCAGCACAATGACGAACATAATAAAAAAAAAAAACCACTCCGATTTACACATGCACACAAACGCAATGTCCCAGCATGCCCTCTGTCTCTGCGCTCCTGTAATTCTACATATTGGTTAAAGTATGTCCTAATTAAATTTTCTGTCCATTTGCAAGAGAAATAAATAATCTGCGGCTAAAAAGGCCTAATTACGTTTGTCACATTGTGTCTCGGTGGCGGGGACACGGAGAGCACAGCCGCTGCCCTTGCTCATTGCCATTCTGTCATCCTGGCAAGCCCCCGCGCTGCCCCAGGTATCACCACGCGGCCATCTGGAGCCGACATCTGTCTCTCTATTGATCACAAGGGTTTAGCACTTGATCAAACAGACTGCGACAGGAAATTGCTCTTTTCCCCACAGAAAAGGCCAATCGCCTGCATGAGGGTAATAGAGTGGAACTGAGATGCGGCACCAACGTGGCGGGCAGGCGGGCACGGGCACAACCAAGGCCGCGTCAGCAGCTCTGGACGTGAAAGGGACGACGCGGAAGACCAGAACCGCGTTACCAAGACCGTTTTTTTTTCCTAATCCAATGGTGGCACTTGCAGTATATTACACGGATAAAATCTTCTTGAATTCTAATTTGCAATCATGTAAATTTTTGTGTTTTCCACTCTGGTGACATCTTGAAGAATCTGCATATGTCTGCACAGGATGAGAGCATTTAAAGAGCAGAATATATCTATCAAGTCATCCAAGTAAATGTCTGCCAGCTGCCTGAAACTAATAGAAAAAAGCTGGATGCAACATGAAAAAAAAAACCCATCACAGCAGCTGTGGGATGAACATTTCTTCTTAAAAAAAATCTAAAAAACAAAACTGGAGCATTAAAACCACAGCTGGATGCTGATATATATATATATAAGTAGGGCTTTTTTTTCTTTTTGGTCAATTTTCATAATAATTAAAATGCCAAAAAGAGGGAAATTGTCTGGTGAACAAATGTGTTTCATTTATTTATTTGTGTGTGTGTGTGTGTGGGTTTAATATATAATTGAACATCAGGGTAAAAGTTTCAATAATGGGGGGGGGGGATCCCTGACAAGCCTGCAGTTGTCTCTTCCTCATTGGTATCCCCAGCAGAGTTCAGCACACATTAGTGCCTGAGGTGAAGCGCTCCTGAATGTGTGTTACAGTATGCTAGTTAAGGCTGTGGTCCACATCTAAAATTGTAGCTGCTCTCTGCTCAGGCATGCTTTCCAGGCACTCACTGTTACACCATGTTTAGCAAGTATGGACAATTTGATACTAAAGGTGACATTTATTCAGCTTTGTAGAAAGTATTTAATTGTTCCTGCAGAGAGTGAGATATGTTTCCCCTTGCCTACAGTGCCGGGATTGTCCTCTGGAATATGAAGCAAATTTGGGGTGAAGCAACTAATTCCTTTTTTTTTTTTTTGCACCCCTGCAACCCCCCCCCCCTCCCCGCCGCAGCCGCCTCCTTCAATCCTCCGCCAGCCTCCATCCTCCCCAGACACGAGGATTTCTGATTAATCGTGTGACCGCCCCTCGTTTTGCATTTTACACAATCTCGCAGCGCCACAGTGAGATGTGTGTGAGGTGGAGTTTTTTTTTTGCCACTTTTGGCAAGCTGAAAAGATGTAGCCCAAGGAAGAACAAGTCGAAAGTATGAGGGGGGAAAAAAAAAAAAAATATGACCAGGGGACGTGATAAAAAATTATCAGCCAGTGTGTTTTCCTGTTTGGTTTTAATCTACATTTAATTAAATTCTTATCTGCTGTGTGCTTATGGCTGCATTTGAATGGCGAGGCTGCATTCATTATGAATGGTAAAATTGAACTCAGTACATTGTGTGTGGCCCAATAAAGAAACAAGACTCTTATTGCAGTTGCATGCACAAGCTCCAACACACATGTTGAAAAAAAAAATAAGTCAATTAAGATCGGTCTTTAAATTACCGCTGTATCAAAACAAGGGGCGGGAGCATGCTCCATAATAGAATCCTGACAGCCAGAGAGTGCAGCTGACTAGTTGTTAATATACATCCCATTTGATACAGCCAATTGTATGAGACTGTTTATGGAATGCACAGTTGATGCACACTAGATTTACTGGTGTGACGTGATCGCTCACAGCCGACGGGGCGTGAGGGAAAAGTAGACTAGATGGATACAGAGGTCGAACGTACCGGAGTTCCCCATAAAGATGCTGCTGGTTTATCTGAGTGTTAGAGGTCAACAGAAAGGTCGATGACAAGTGTGTGTCGACAATATGTGGGTCACAGCAGATGCTTAATAGTTAATAGGAATAAAGAGAGGGGGAATAAAAGAGATTCAGCTCCAAAAACTGTAATGCTATTGACAAAAGACACACAGCTTATAGCAGGCGGGCGGCACTTCATAAGCTAAGAACAACATCCCATAGGCAGCAGGCAGCACCCCAGAAAAAAAAAAAAGGCCCTGAGCCGATACTACAAAGTTGGGCCCCGGCAAAATCCCTAAATCTTCCCGTTTGCTTATTCGGAGCTGCGTGGGGGTGGGGGGGGTGGTAGAGAACCCCCCCCCCCTCCCCTGCTGCCTTCACATGTTTACAGAGCTGTTCTCATCTCTAGGCCTCGCTCATCCACGGCACTGACACACGGTGTCGACATGATTAGGGGTCTGCCTTTTTGCATGGGGCTGCGTGTGTTTGCAAGGGGAGGGGGTGGGGGGGTTGGGGGGTGGGGGATCGACAGATGAATGACTCCGGTGCATCGCGGAGGGGATCACAACAGATAATCGCTCCCCCGACCGCTGCGGCGGAGCTCTCAGATCTGGTCTTTAAAATAATGTTTGGGAGTCAAGTCCCCTCCAAAGCTGTACGCAGGTTATCTGACACATTTTATGTTTTGCTGTTTAAATCTTAACGGGACACAAGCAGCACGGGGGAAGCAAAATATGTCTGGGAGCAGGAAGGAACTGGAGTGGAAATGCTTTTCCAAGGGTGGGGGTGGGGTGGGGGTGGGGGGTTAAGATTAGCCGAAGCAGGAGCTGAGGAGATGAAACTCCTCTCTATTCCAGTGGCTTTTCATAACTTGGAATGTGGAATTTAACCTTGGGAGGCCGGATTCCTGCGAGAAGCACGGAGGGGATAATGAATATGACCTCTTACCAAAACTGACATCATTCAAAGACGTTTGCTCAGATGCATAACAAACACCAAATCAACTTAAGTACATTTGAATACAGACCACCACTAGAACACAGACAGCATGAATACAGTAGAACATAAATTCCTATATCATAAATACTGCTATCACACAAACAGAGGAGCCATAAAGTACGGCTGCCTGTGTCTGGGACTATAAACCTCTGGCGTTACTCATAGGGAATAAACACACATGCACAATTTACTGCACTAGACCCCCCCTTTGTTTATCTTTTAAATAAGCACACTTTATCACCCTTCTACATAAGCAAATTGCATGCAATGTGTGTTGTTTTAACATTTGATATGCTGTCCAGAAGATTCATTTCTCCCCACGAATTCAATTGTCTTTTGCAATATCCTGCTGCCATAGGCATCAGGCCCCATCACCTGTTCGTTATCACCGGCCGTCCTGTTTTTTTTTTTTTTTTTTTGGAGGGGTGGGGGCTCTTGAAATGGTGCCATGGCGTTGACTCGCAGTTAACAGCAGGTCTCTGAACTTCTCACGCTTGATAGAGGGTAGGCTGGAAAATTACGCTAACAACTAATTAACATCATAAAGAGCTTTTTAAATGGATGGACGACACCTGCAACCTTCATTTGCACATGCTAACGTTGAAATTACCTGTGTTATTTTTTTTTGCAGATAACACATGCATTTTTTAATGCCCGTTTAGAATATTCTTTTTTTTTTTCCCGTGGCCGGCTTTAGAATTGGCACCTCTGTCCTTTTTTACTATGTGCTGTACAAAAAAAAAAAAAAAAAAGCCACCAGGCCAAAAATAATGATTGTCAAAACACAGAACTGGCAGAATTCCTCAAGCTGCTTTTGTCCTATGCACCACTGGAAAAAACATCAAAACCCAACAACTCTGCTATATGCTGTGCCTGAATTAACACACTCCATTTCTAATTTCTATTTGAATATGAAATATTTCAAGGTGGCAGACATGGACCTCCGGTTACTGGTCCGAATAACAAAGTGCTGCCTGTCAGTCAGACACTTTACTGGCTGGCTGAACTAAGCTGGTTTAGACTGACAAGTCTTCAACGGTGGAGGGCTCGGCCCCCGCTGGCAGGCCTCTGGAGCCCTCTCTTCCTCCAGCTCCTGGAGGAAGAGAGGGCTTGAGATGCCCACCATACAGTCAACCCCCCCCCCCCCCCCTGTCTTCCCTTTAAAGGTCGGAAGCAGCCGGTAACTTTCACAGGACTGTAATGCACTCATACCTCATTACAGAGACACATTATGGACTACAGCAGTAATACGGCTTTAATCTTCTCCAAATCGTTATAAATGTCAAGTTGGGGGCCAGGGACTTCCCAGTCTGCTGCACCAGTGGCTTATCCCACTATCCCCACCCCCCACCCCCACTCTTCCACCAGTCACAGAATTACATTCGCTGCCAGATCCCCTGAAACTTCCAACACTTTTGTTTCAACATTCAATGCGCCATTAATGTACCCTTTGAAATCATCCTCGCCCCCACTCCAAAAAAAAAAAAAAAAAAAGCCCCAAACAGCTAAATCTGAAAACAGTTAATACCCCTATCCAGCCACATACACCCCCTATCCCACTTGTGCCCCCCCCACCACCACCCCATCTTTTCCTTGGCCTCTCCTAATGAGACGCAACATCCTCCGTCTCTCCGCTGAAGGATCCAGACTTTCTGTGTGATAGAGAGACTGCGGGTGTTTATTAATAATGAATTTGGATGTTTGCGTGTGGAATGTTATCAGCGCGCACACAATCCCACCAATAGTTTGCCCTGATGGGGTAGCTGGGGTTCCTCATTAGCAGAACATATTTAATCCAGAAGTTTCTTATCAAATGTCACACCTGCATCTCTAAATGGCATTTTCACATTCATTCGCCTGTATTTGGGAGATGAGGCTCCAAGGTGCTTTGCAGAGATTAAGAAGGAGAGAGAGTGCAAAGCTTATTTTATCATTTAGCGGGTCTGGAAGGAATCCAAGGAGTTTTTGTCTTGTTGTTGTAATTAGAAAGCCTTTTAAGTGATAACGCCTGCATAGGAATATGAATATGTAGCGATCAGCCTCCCCTCCCACCCCACACCCTCCTCCCCCATTCCCAACTCTCTTCCTCTCTCCCTCTCTTCTCTCTTTTTCTATGCTTTTTTTTGTTTTTTTTAATTGTTGAATGCTTCATTTTTTGTGTGTGTGTGTGGTTTTTTTTTCTTCGTACGGCAAGGATTAACTCAGGAGCGTCAGAAGTTTAATGAAAGACTTGAAAGTACACATTTTCTTTTTCTAGTACCCGGCTGTGACAATATTTCTTTTTCCTGTGCTTGAGCGAAGACGACACGAAGACGCAACTTTTTGTTTTTACACCGAAAGAATAAAAGATGGACTGCTTTTTTTTTTTTTTTTTTCCCCTTAAGGACATATTTCAGCAGCAGCACTTACAAAATATAATTTACAGTAAGAATACAAAGCAGAAAAATGAAGTAGAATTTGTTCATAAAATATAAAAACTATATTATATACCGCACTGAATCCGTCTGTGAGGAACCCCAAAAAGCAATTTCAAATCTGTGAATAATTCAGCGATTCCCTCCAAATAGCTCAAATATTTAACAGTTCAGTTGGGAGAAAACAGAGCAGGTACGCCGTCCCCCCACCCCCCTGTCAGTAGTGGCATTTAGTCCCCGTGTATATCCAGAAAAGCTGCTGCTAACCATCGGGCCAGAGATAAGTGCAAAACTGAGGAGTATTGATCCAGTAATAGTGGTCCACGCTTTGACTCTGACACCTTAACCCTGCAGACATAATGTCATAGCCTCTTATCCTTCCCTCTTAACACAACCTGCCTATCTCCCACAAGCTGTCACCTCTAGTAATACGCTTCTCAAAAAGCTCCCCTAAATCACTGAAATCATTGCACTTTCAGACATTATTTATTTTCTCACCTTTTAAAAGTGAAGCATGATTTACAGTTTGGTAAAAGGTCGTGCCCCCCCCACCACCACCACCACCACCACCACCGCTCACCCACCCCCTTTCTTTTCCTCTGTTCCTCCTCGCCTTGCTTTTTTTTTTTTTTTTCTGTCAAGGTAATTCCATTTCTACCATTGTAAGAGCTGCTGCGTAGCAATTACTATGTTAGGCCTGTGTAATTGTGTTGGCTTACAGCGTGTGATAAATACAGGGGTGCTAGACCCCCGTATAGTGATCCCAGACGTATGCTGGGTTTAGACGTTTTCATTAATTGAAAGCGTCACTGTGTAACAGTGCAGTATTACACTCTGGCAGGTATGAATGAAGTCTAATACAGCTTAATTACTCTGCAGCTAAATATGTATTGTTGGGATCCCGTCTGCGAGGCTTTTTATCTGTTACAAATCACAAGTTTAAACCACTGGAGGGTGGGGAGTGATAATTAGTACGGATTTAAGCATGCGGAATTCTAATTGAAATACGCTGAATCCAAACATCCTTTTTCACACACACACACACACACACACACACACACACACACACACACACACACACACACACACACACACACACACACACACACACACACACACACACACACACAAAAGGCTGTAAATGATCAGATACTTTTGTCCAAACTTTTATGATCGATGCGTTTCAAAAGCCCTACCCCCTAGAGCGTCTGGGAGGCCATCGCTGACGGAAGCCAAACGTTGACATTATATGCAAATTTTGTTTATTATCTCGCAGGCGGCACAGATCCTGCCTTGGTTTAGGCTGTTACTGCCCACAGCAACTTCCCAGCAAGGTTTATGCACGAGGGTTTCTAATTAGCTCTCTGAGGGCCGCGGTTAGTGCAGCAGTTTTCACAATAGCCGTTGGGAAGTTGAACACTAACTTGGAGGGCTCCATATGTTGCCCATGAGGCCCGAGAGACAGACTGATCCTGTGTGTTTTCACATTAGGAGACGCTGTGTTCGCTCCTGAGAGCAGCTCTTCGTGGCAGGAGAGGCAAAAGTAGCCGAAACTCGGAGGCTTAACGCTTGAGGGATTGATTCACAGACAGTCAGGCAAATGGAATGGACTGTTTCCATTCAGCTGTAGCCTTAAAGGCTAATATAAACATACAAACAATGCACGCTCTCTATATATGCGCTGTTTGAACATGTGTCCTGATCAAAAAGAACCTCTTCATCAGAAAAATAAAATGTCCAAAGTCCACTTTGAGATGCTTGAGGAGTAATTGCGACCGACTCTCCATGAGGAGTTAGGGTTAGGGTTCGGTCTTCAGGTGCGCTTCTGTTTCAAAGCTCTGATGATCCATCGTCTTCAAAAGCTGGATTTTGCCAAAGAACCCCCCTCCCCGCCTCAGACCCCCCACCACCCTGCTCTCTCTTCCTCACAATTGCCTCCTTTCCCTCTCAATCAGTCTGTGTTCTGCTATGACCCTGGTGGGCCAAAAAAAAACCTGACGTGGCTCATTACTGAGGCATCACATTGGCTTTTTTCAACTTATTGTCTCTCGTACCTTATCCAGCCCTTCATCTTAATCTTGGAATAAATTAGGACGATAACGATGGGAGGGGGGGTGTGCCATTAGTCACAAATGAAGTGGTTAACACAAAAAAAGAGGCGCGATAAGGCTGAGATCTGATGCCGATTCATGAAAGAGGAGGCAGATTGTAGTAAAATGGCAGACAGACCGTGCAAATTGGGGAGCCGGCATCACGAGGCGGTGTTATTACTGAATTAGCTCCTGCTTTATCCCCCCCCCCCCATTCTATTCACAACCTCAGGAGGAACGGTGGAGGAGAGACACCATTGTGTGGCGCTCGGGGACGTTATTCTTTGAACAAATACTTTCGATTATACAGGAGGTGCCGATGCTGCCTTTACCTTTAAGATGTATTTACTTTTAATTCTCACATTCGATTGTGACATTTGAAACAATTTCTCTATTGAGACTCAAGGTATTATGGTCCTAAATGACAGTCCTGAGTAAATAGAAAATGGGATGGGATGGGGTCTCGATAAGCGAATATAGTGTTTGCTCAAGTTGAGTCTGTGGCTACTGTTGGATGAGGGACGTCTTTTGTTCTCAGGTGGAGCTTGGTCTGTATCTAATGTTTAGTCATGGCCTTACAACTCAATACTTCTAATATTTGTTTGAATAATTTACTCCAGCAAGAGATTGGAACTTGGAAAAGAGAATGAGGACAATAACCTAAAACGGTGCAGAGGACAATAATTATATTTATAAAAAAGAAGAAGAAGGGAGTGACACATCGCAGGCCGAGGTAGCATCGCTCCTTTCTGAAGAAGACAAACTGGTAGATTGAAGGTCTCTTGAATCCGGGCTGTCGCTGGGGGTAGGGGAGCTCTTGTAATTTGCAGAAGCGAATCCATGGAGCAGGCATAAGGGAATAAGTTGGAAGAGGAAGAAGACAGAGAACAAACCTGGCAGGCACGTTGAGGCCATGCCAGTCCTGCCTGCGCCACGCGGTGTGGCAGGGGGGGCAGTGCCAGGAAATGTGGCGAGAGGAGGAAAGATCAAACAACAAGGGCTGCAGATCTCCACCAATCTGCTCTGTATTAATGTCAGAGCCAAGGAGCAGCTGAACCAGACGTGATCCACAATGTGTGACAGTGATGCATGCATGTGTGTGTGTGTGTGTGTGTGTGTGTGTGTGTGTGTGTGTGTGTCTATATGACCATTTGCTGCAAACTGGACCAAATTCATAATGGCCTGGTGGTTACGAGAAACAACCAAAAACCGTCACAAAGTGGGCAACATTTTTTCCAACCTGACCTGAAAAACTTGAGGACAGTGTTGGAGAGTGTCCGTTTTACCTCCTGAGGTTTCATTCTAACGTTTGCTGCTGACGTGTGTGGATGTCAGGCACACGCCAGCCCGTGATGGAGTAGTGGCAACCTGGTGCCTGTACCGACACGCCTCTCAGCTTCAGTGGGCTGCACACCCTGGGCCTGCATCCTTCTCCAAAAACTTGTTCTGTATAGTCGTAATAAAGCAAGGCAGACGGCAAATGAGCTTCATGCTGCCATCGTTCCCTCCCGGACAGATGGCAAAATTAGACAATATGCTTTCCAAAATTACACCGAAATCACATGGACTGGTATTTGTGCGCCTGCCTGTATTCCTTCCTGTCCGCCCGCCATCCCAGCCGTCTTTTGCTGGGGCGTGGTTCGGTTGTTTGGGCCGGTGTGCGGGCGGCGGGAGCCAGCCTCATTGCTGCTGATTGATATCACAGTGCTGGGATGGGATGTAGGACCTGCAGGGGCATCCGTGGACGTTGGATTAAAGCAGGTGGAGGGTGTGTGTGTGTGTGTGTGTGTGTGAGGTGTTCTCCTGAGGATGTGGAGTTGCAGTTGGGTGGGGGGTGGGGGTGGGGGTGGGGTAGCTTGGGAATGAGGCTATGACAATGCATGATGAACAGCCTGCTATTCGGCGTGCATCTGCAGGAGTTAGCTTGTAGCATCGGGTCCTTTGAGACATAAAGGAGGAGAGTAAATGTTAGAGGAGCCCCACTCCGCAAATGTGGAATCGTCCCAGCGCTCCATGCATTTTGGGAGTGACAACGGAGCATCTTATGACAATATTAGCCTCTATTCCTCCTTGTCTCTTTGAATAGAATCTTGAACCGGGGACTGATAATGGTATCTCCAACTGATATTACAGTCTCTCCTGCGAACTGGGAACTGTGTCGCTGTTTTGAGGGAATCTTTTTTGAAAATCTTGTCTGAGGAAAATTGTTATTTCTGTGCTATACGCAGCATCAGATAGAGTTGACAGTTCGGCTATCTTATATAAATAAATTAGCGGAGGGATCCTCTCCCTACCTTCCAAAATAACACTAATGTTATAACCTAATTTGGAAAAAAACAACAACCCAAAAACCATAATGAGGCAAATTAACTCTTCACAGCTTTAAATACACCTCATGCTCAGCTGGAATGACCTAAGTAGCAATTTGAAAGTGACAAATATCCTCTAATTATCTAAATAAACATAAACAGAGTCATTTACAGGGATGAAAGTGAGGCTGCAGATGGCTGGATAGGAAATAGGAGAGATTCTGGACTGAGTCATGAATGTAGCAGCCAGATGAAGTAAGACAAATTTAGGAAGTTACACAGAAGCTGAAAGCGAGGGGGGGGGGGACGTTCAGAGGAGAGTAATGTTATATATTCAGTAGAACGATCACAAGCACAGACGGCTCATGGCTGGCTTTGATTGCCCCCCCCCCCCCAGGTCTGTCACATGGGAGAAACCTCATTCCCCTCTGTGACGGCTCTGTCTCCGTCTTTGTGCCGCGTTCAAGCAATTACACCCGGCTGCATGTTTTCATACGGGAACGGATGAGGAGACGGAGGGCGGTGGTGGTGGACGAGGGTGGTGTCATGTGAAAAGTCATTTTGGAGCTGCACTCTTCAGTTCCGGTCATGCTCTGTACCAACGCAAATTAAATCACCCCCCCCACCCCTCCCGCAGTAGCCTATGTAAATATGCTGCCTACTGTGCTGCGCTTTAATGAGCCATGATATGAAAGACATCTAAAAAGCAATGGGAAATAACTGGACACTTAAAGGTGGGGTGCATCTGACAGGTGACAGGTAGAGCCAGAATTAAGACAGGGTTGGGTGGTGGTGGGGGGGTTGGCCGTTGATTTTTCAGGATGATGGGGGGGGGGGAAGCTCTGGTATTCAGGAATAATCTGGAGCTGCATGCCAGAGGACAGGAACCAGCTTTTTAGCCTCAGGCAGTTCAAAGAATTCTGGGTGGCGGCGGTGGAGAGGCAGGAGGGGAGCAGGTGTGGTTTGTGTGTGTGTGTGTGTGTGTGTGTGTGTGTGTATCTGGATTGAGCTCGTTTTAAAGGGGGGTGGGATGTTGTTTGTGGGAAGTGAAAGGAGACAGTCACTGTGTCTCCAGCGTTGAGACACAGCTCATTGTCACCAACTTAAAAAATATACATAAATTCCCTCTGCGCAGACACACACAGACACACACAGACACACACACACACACACACACACACACACACACACACATAGTCCTCAATCCTCTAATAACCTGTCTTCTGAAAAACCTTACAAGGATTACCTATCACCAAATCTGCTTTGTATGCAGAATGTGACGACGGAATGGAAATGAGCAACTGTTCAAGATGGCGCCTACCACAAAAAAAAAGAGAAAAGGGAATCACATCTGCACGGGCCGATTAATCCGAAACATTCAGAGGAAATCTCAAGTCATTTGCAATATCACAGAATCCATAATCAAGATTCACTGCAGCAGCCTGAGTCTGCAGCACAGAGTCAATGCCCAGTTCAATGAGGGCTGATGGAATGTATAATTTCATGACAGATGCATGCATTCACTAGGGAACACAAGGTCATTTTAGCATTCACATGCAAAAAAATAAAAAAAACCCCCCCACAACTTACCCTGGAAAGGAAATGCACAGCCAATTATTAAGAAGCAATAGCAAATGAAATATGTGACATTTTGTTCACTGATAGCAGCGTATTCATGAGATGCAGATTTATATATAGGAACACGTGTTGCTCTAAATAGCAACACATCCATGTAGCTATTTAGGAAAGATGACATCCTATGGATATAAATATGCGTCTCTAATTGGACAAATCCCTGTTTATGCATAACATTAATTAGGATCATCATGTTTATTATAAAGATTATCAGCTTATTTGTCCTAACAGGTGACTTGACTGACAAGACATAGTGGAAACAAACCAGTGTGTCTTGGGTGGAGACCAGTTTAAACGTGTGGCATCTTGAATGCGGTGCATTTTAAAAAATGTGAAAATGGGGGCAAAACTGATATGCAGATTTTTTAAATCTGTGGCATGGTTTGTTGATTTGAACCTTGCCAAGCCGTGCTAAATCCAGTCTTTAAAGCCACGCAGCGAGCTATGAAGGTAGGAGCTGGCTGATAGGCTGGTGAGATCCATTGTTGTTGGGCCATCTGACAGTCGAACTCGCAAGGAAGGAGGAAACAGAGGAACGCGCCAGTGGGGTGCCTTATGAATTTAGACTAAGTTGAGATTCAACATTTGGCCAAACACACACTCTCTTCTGTGTCAACAAATGTAAAACCGAACCCACCAAGAACTGCACTGGTGAAAAGGCTTTTTGCCTATTTCTTAATCCGTCATGTGGACTTTACACGGGGGGGCCACTTTGAAGCCAGAATTGCTTATTTGTGCTTAATGAAAGAAAGTGTACGTGAATAAGTAACACTAACATTTTATAAATATTTTTCCCGTGGATGCATCGCCAAACAGATTTACAGCTGCCTAACCGATAATTTGTGCATGAAACGGAGCATACTTTTAATTTGAAAGGAGTTTCTCCCAATGATGTAATGACACAAACTAATCACCTAATTCTGTCTGTTTAAGTTCACCCTGAATGCAGACAGGCTTTTTACAAGGACCCCGCGCCTCACTCTGGCAACTTTGTGTGACCTTGTGGGGCTGAATAAGACTGTAAAATTGATTCAGCTGCTGTAATAAAAGAACACACACATTATCAGCATTCTAATTATAATTAATACGGGCAGCCGCGGCAAACCCATTATTTACAACGAGGTAAGCAAACACAATAATAATCTGCTCCATATTTTTATTGATACGTTGATGAATTGCGCTCTTTCACACAAAACACCTATGGAATGTCTTTGAGGCCTATCGTACAACTGCTGATGATTTTATTGCTGCTTTCCTTCCCTCTCACCCCTCCCTCATACTATAGTTCTTTCATTACGCCTTTAAGTGTCAGACTCCAAACCCCATTACTAGACCCTGGATCAGATGAGGGTCTAGTAACCTCCAGGAGGTGAATTCTTGTCAGAAACAAACAGTCAAATACATATATACTCACACATGGTTACAGTCTGAGTTAGCAGCGACTGCATTCTAAACTCAACAAACCAAAGACCAAACTAAAGCTAATTTTTGTTTAAACTAATGTCACACTGTGAATAATATATGGGAAATCCTTACCGCAGCTACACCGATCTGCTCCTTTCATCCAATTCCTCCATCTGAATGTGAATCTATATTAAAGAAATGTTCCAGTGGTTGAAAAAAAAAAAAAAGCTTTCATGCAAACTTAAAAATCATTCTTTTTATTTTTTTTCCTCAATAGATTGTATACTGATGCAGAACGAAGCCTGCTGGCAAAGAAAGAGAGACTGCTGCTGTATTAAACGGACTCCGAATATTCTCTATCCAGCAAATATCTGCCTTACAAAAAGAGCCTACCGCCTCACAGTCAAAGTGTGTAAAATAAAAAGACAGCAACCTTCATATCTAGGTTATCCTTTATAATTAGGTGTGTATGTAGCTTATGCCATTCGCCCTGTTTGATAATTGTAGTCCATCCCCACTAATTTTGCACAGCGACAGGGAAAAAAAAAAAATGCTTATTTGTGCCTATCTTCCTTATTAATTCTCCTCACAAATCCTTGATTATTTTCCAATCCTTTCCTCTGATATCTCTGGCTCTGTTTGTCTGTTTCACTCACTCCTCCACTGAGCAGTCTGCCTTCCTTCTCAATCGCCTGTTTTGTTTCCCGTTTTAATGAACAGTTGGATTCTTTTATTTCTCTACAAGTGCTGGATTTGCCTTATCACCCCCCGTCCCTTTGAGGGTTGCCAATTGGTTTTATCCATGGATGTATCATTTCTTAGGCTTCCTCTTTTTTTCTCCACAAAGAGAAAGAACCACTCCGTCAACAAGCCTCTCCGGAGCCAGAGATTAAAAACCTCAACATCACCTACCTTCCAGCGCTACTCCCAACTGGTTTGTGTAAAACTCAATTAAACTTGTCCCCACTGAATTTCACATTACAGTACATTAAAAGGAAATTCTTCAAGCGTGATGACAAAGCTCAAATCTAGCTTCAGAGACGCTATTTAGAAGCTTTCTTAAACGTTGTAGTCTTCAGGGTTTTAGCCTCGTGTTGATGCAAAAAAAAAAAAAAAAAGGCGCTCAACACAAAGACAAAGAAAAGGTGTCTTTTTTGACTTGGGAGAAAAACAAACTTTATGATTTATTTATTTACAGACGAGCTGAAAGTCACAGCGTCTGCTTGATGTGCTGCATACAAATATCCAGGTCTCGCTCTATCAATTAGCTCCCAGCAAAAAAAAAAAAGGTAAAAGGCTGCCTTTTGATGATTAAAGGAAGATGCTTTCAGAAGTTTACCAGGACGTAATGATTGTTGTCAAATTGTGTGACATTCGCCACCTCTCTAAGAAACAGATGTTAATCTTTGTGGGGGGGGGGGTTGCTGATTTTTTTTTTAATCTCGATTTCAGAGCCCTGAGTGAGTTGATAACAAATTATTCCACCGCCTCTTTACAATCTGTCTGGGTGAAAAGGGAGCGTTCAGTCAAGCATTGCGCCGACGCAAAAGAAACACGCAGGTCGATCTGTGTGTTAACTTCATTCACATGTGATAATGTGCTTTCAACTACAAGATAGGCGCGGGGGGGGGGGGGGGGGGGTACTTAAGATGTTGTCTCTTCTGCCCTTTTGTAGTTTGTGTTTTTCCTGGTGAGTGGGAGAGAAGCAGCGCAGCAGCGAAGGTGGAGGGTGTCCTACATGGAGGAACAGGATGGAGAAAGGGAGGCTTGGCTCTGCTTCAGCCTTCAGGTCGGCTTTACGAGACGGGAATCTGGAGATGCACTCCTCCTCCCCTCTCTCTCTCTCTCTCCTCTCTTGTTCTCCCCCATACTGCCGCCCCCCCCCCCCCCCCAGCCCAAGAATTTAAGTGCAGCTTTGAAACCTCTCAGTGTTCCTCCACGTTGTGAAATGCACGCTCGCTCGTCTTCCTATCAGCCAGACGAAGGTGTTTCTGCGCTGAGATTAGTGGATGAGGTGCAGTCTGTGTTTTGGTCCAAACATGCCCATCCTTTGACACAGGGATGGACTCTGACTCTCGCTGGGCTACGGACCAAAATCACTCCCTCTTCCTCAGCTTCCTCCTCTATCCTCTCCAACACATGACATGTGTCACTGCCACAGATCTGCACTGGAAGATACGACCAGTTGAAGGTCAGGGCAAATCCCCAAAGCAGAGGGAAGACAGGGAACAAATCCCCCTCCTTTTTTTTCTTCTTTTTTTACACTGATGGACTATTTAAAAAGTTAATTTTTCTTAAATGCTTAGCATATTTCACGGTGCTATAATGTGAACGCTATAATGTAAAATCTCCATTAGCCAAAGATGGGTGCTGTATCCGTGCAATGGATATGTCAATTTTCTTGTTCTGGATTTTTTTTTTTTTTTTGTAGGGATTTAAAACCCATGTAATATTCATATTTTCTATTTCACAGCACAATAGCCAGCGAGGAACTAAAGTGATTATACATAGCCAGAGTCAAACTCTAGAGCCGTTATCTATTATAGTTTAATAAATCAACAGAAGGAGAACAGGGTGCACAAATATTCCATAACAGAATTGGAGCCTTTTCCTGAGCCAAATATGTTTGATGAGATTAAAAAAAAAAATGGAATGGGAAATATTTAAATAAAAGATTCATTTACATGGAATTACATGGAGAGATGAATCATCACGTATCTTCATGCATCGGTTTCCTGCATCTCTAGCTGGAAATCCTGAGCAACCGAACTTTAATCAACTCACCAGTGTCGAGCTATTATTCAGTCCAAATGCATTTCTGAGGCCAGGTGAACTCAGACAGGAGGGAAAAGAGGGTGCTGTGTAATGATTTGGCACTTACAATGTCCTGCATTTCAGATTTGGGAGGACAGCAAGCAGAAAATCTGTTTACTATGGAGCTTCTCTCTCTTCTGTGTGGATGGAGCCTTTGAATAATTCATAGTGAGAGCCATAGGCATATGCAGTGGAAAAAGTGTTGGAGAATATCACACCAAAGATGGCATCCTCCATTATGTGGACTGGGCCCGGTGTGCCCACGGACCTCACGTAATGTAATTGTATGAGAGTCAGATGCTGCATATTGAGGAGCTCCAGAAGGCAGAGAGTCTCTGAAATGTGCTAATTGACTCGAAAGCACCTACAGAAAAAAAGGACCGCGTGGCTTATTGTCTTCATATAGTTATCTCCAACACCTCATTACTTTTCAGTGCCGTTACAAGAAATAAGAGGAATAAATTTACTTCATACCAGTTCTGCTCAAAAATGCATGACCTCTCCAAAAACAGAAGGGGGGGGGGGGGGGGGGACCAAGTTTTAATTTATAAAGTCATTATTCCGATTTGGTCCAGCAAAGATGTTTTTGTTGTCATTTTACTTCTGTTGACAACTTGTCTCATCAGGATGTTCCTCGATGAAACGCTGTGACATGTGTTTTACATATCAAACCTGGCAAACCTTCATTTAAAGAGACTTCTTCTTCACTGACAACATTTCTATTGACAGGTAAAGCCCTGGAGATTAGACACACTGGTCTAATTAGTCCCTTTCTCCACTGTTGTATTTATACACCCAAAAGCCCTTGAAAGGAGAGTGATCCAGACAAAGGCAACCAGTCTTAGAAGTAGAAATATTTAGGGGACATAAGTGCCAAGTACCACTACTGCCTTGTAAACGAGTTGCACTGAGATCTCACTGCAGAAAGAGTACAGTATGTTTTACTAATGGAGAAAATTCATTATAAATTTATTAAATTCTGTATAATTAACACATCCATTATGAGCTGGTTGTTATTAACATAAATGCATCCAGTGTTTGTTTTGTGACATGTATAAAAACATGAGCATGACATCACACTCATCACACATCTAATTTCCAGTGACCAAAAATAAAAATTATTCAAGATTTCAGTATTTTCCGCACTATAAGGCGCACCTAAAAGCCTTTAATCTTCTTAAAAACCGACAATGCGCCTTATAATCCAGTGCGCCTTATATATGGAAAAAACGTTTTAAAATGGGTCATTCATTAATGGTGCGCCTTGTAGTCCATTGTGTCTTATAGTATGGAAAACACTGTAAATAAAAAAAAAAGAGAAAACCTGCAAAGGTTTACATTTGAGAGAGTGCAGTCACAACACAAAAAGTGTATTCATTAAACTACTGTAATTATTTATGATCAAAAAATTTTATGATCTCTCTCTCTCTCTCTCTCTCTCTCTCTCTCTCTCTCTCTCTCTCTCTCTATATATATATATATATATATATATATATATATATATATATATATATATATATATATATATATACACACACACGCACACACATACACAGTATATATATATATATATATATAAATACACAGTATATATATACATATATATATACTGTATATATACTGTATACATACATATATATATATATATATATATATATATATATATATATATATATATATATATATATATATAAAATTTAATATTACAGATTTTGTTCTACCAGAAAAGAATGTATGAAGTGTAAATCATTTCAATACCTAATATTTGTAGGTGCTGTAACTGAGTAAATGTACTTGTTACATTTTGCCCCTGAAGGCAGCGCTTTACAGAGGAAGAGGGGACGATGATGGATGTGGTGACCGTCTAACTGTAGAAAGGAGTCGGTGGGTAAGCTTGCTTAATTCCTGACATGAAATATTACCTGCGGCACTCAACAGAGTGGCCTTGCCTCGATGTCGGGAGAGATAGCATCCATCCTTTCAGTATGAGAAACAAACAAACAAACAAAAGCTCCGAGACCCTTGACCCAACAAAGGAAGTACAACTGATAAGTTCGTACCAATTTCTCCCTCTTCTTCTGCTTTTCTCTCTTTTCTTTGAAAAGCAGTTCTGCGCCTTTGGACCTAGTTTCACCTTGCTACGCCTGTGCCCTTCTATTAAAGGTGGTAAGGGCTGCCATCTTCCCTCGGGCGTTCTTTTTAATATTTGTCACTCATGAAAAAAAGAAGGGGGGGGGGTAGGGAGATGATAAATCTTACTTTTTCCAGCAAAGTGCTCGTATCTCCCAAACAGAATAAAATCCAGCCCAAAACACTGCCGTGTGCATTAGCAAGCAACGGGTTTAAGCCTTGTCCGCAATGATCAAACCAGGATTTATGAAGCATCATAACTCCAGACAACATCCAGCGGCTTATTAATTTTATATATTTCTGTCCATTCCCTGATATTCCCAGCCTTGACAGTCACTCAAGATAAGTCAAAAGCGTTGTGACAGGATGGAGTGTGTGTATATTTTTCACTGTTCGGCTGCTCCCCTTCAGTTGAATAGGTTTAGTAGAAGCCTTGAGACTGTCGTCGTGTGATTTGTCTCTGGTTTTTGTCTCCGCTTGCAACCTTGCCATTTGTAGGAGTCCCTAAATCAGCCTTGTGCTCTGCTGAGCCAAGAGAACAGGCCAGACGGAGACGGAGGGAGGGGGGGGGGTCCGTGTGCATGTATGTGTGTGCATGTATGTCTCGTGTATGTTTATGCACAGAATCATACACAGGAGGAGGCATGGAGGGAAGGAGGTGATTGGCTCCGGTGGAGTATTAAACATGTGGTTGAATTTTAATCAAAACACTCACTAATCACCATTTACAGGCCGTCTATATAAAGGCCTGTTCTCCGATATGAGGGGGCAACATGCTGATAGGGTTTAATTTAACTGGAGTCTAGGTCGGAGGCTTGATTTAATGTGGCCCACAGGAACACTGAGTAGGAAGGAGAGAGAGAGAGGAATGGTAGTTCTTTATGCAATGATCACATAAGTTCACATCAATAAAGCCCTAACCCATTACCAGAAACACTACATGAAAGAGGAGGGGCCCCTCAGCGAGCGTAGACCCCTCCTCGGCAGAGCGACAGCACCGGCTCAAACTCCCCTGACGGCTGGTTCACTTCTCTGACAGGCTACGCTCAGGCAGCAGAGGATCCTGACAGGCTGCTTCAAGATAACTCCCTTAACCTCCTGAACCGCGTCTTAATTTTCCCCTAAAGTCGCTTTAATTTTTGGACACACATCTCTGAGCTGCGGCATTCTGCATCTGCTTGTTTTTGCTTCTTTTTTTAACATTATATGATGCTCATACTGAGTGAAATGTTCACAACAGTATGGTAATACTATCACTATTTTACAGGCTGTGGGTATTTTTTTTATTTATGCCTGTTTATTTAATTCATGACTTTATTTCTCAGGGAAAGAAAGAGAGAATCTAATCTCTGTCAATACTGCAAAATTAAAACACCAAGAAACATTCATGGTACATGGCAGCGACAATGCTAAGCTAATGGATGTTTGTCCAGGGCTATGAATGTTTGTTCACAGTGGAAATAATTCATCAGGCTGTGTTATCTCAATGACTCACTTTTGATTTCCCCTCATAAAATAAATTTAGGCGACCTAGAAAGTGCTAAAAGTAACGTGTGCAGGCACAATCACCATTGAAATCACATGTGTTTAAGAATTTTACAAAAAAATAATAATAAAAATGTCAAATTAGGCAAATAAAACCAGAAAAAATCAGTTTCTTTCTTTTTTTTTTTTAAATTTAAATTTTATTTTTTTATTTTTTTACTTAAACTAATCTGAGGAAACTAAAGGACCCAGGCTATACTTGTGATTCACAGTCCATCAGGGTACCTTAGACAGTAGTTAGTTAGGAATACCACCAGGAACACCTGAGATTTATCCTTCTGTCTCCAGGGATCATGAAATGATAATTCCACTCTGTGCTTTGCTGTCACACTCATTTATTCCATTAAAATTGAAAAACTAAGAAACACTCATTGAAGCTGACGCAGGTGAACCGGCTTCCTCGAGGGAAAACCGAATGTAGTTGAGACAAATAAAATCATTAGAGTTCATTTATTCTAATTTCATTATTTTGTCCAATATTTCTTTTACATTTACAAACTTCTAATGTAATCAAAACAACCATCTGATCATTTGTGCACTTTCTTATATCTCACCTCTCCAAGTTGCCCTCTGGCCGAACCCTTGGAAAGCTAGCTAGCCACAGCGGCTACACCCAGCAGTGTCTGACTAAAACCTGGCCACAGCCACAGAGACTGAAGCCCACAGCGGTGAGGAGGCAGGCAGGATGTAATCTCCGCTAGCTGTTGATACAGGGAAACACACAGGGTTTGGGTCAAAGGGATTAAAATGGTGGAGGTGTTGGTTCTAAGAAGGAGAAGGGCTGTGAAATAGTGGTGGGAGCAGCGGGTGAGTCACCCCATAAGAGAGAAGAGTGGGGAGATTACAGGGAAAATGGCGCGAGGGGGTTTCCTACGAGGAGAGGAGAGGAAGTGACTCCAAATGGCATTGGAACATAGCATTAGCGGGAACTATTCAACAGTATAGAGGCTTAGTGAGCCCAGGGCAGGGGAGTGGGGGGGAGTTGGTCAGGTGATGCTGCTAGGTGTAAGGAAAACATGGGTACAGGCTGGGAAACAAACTCCATTTGGAGACCTCTCTGATTGTCTAAACATCGTCAAGGCCAAGGAAAAGTCCTCTTAAACAAAGCAGGCTGACTGCCGGCTGATATCGGGCGCGTCTGAGGGTGGAAACCGAGCCCTTCATGCCTATGAAAACCTCACATGGGTTGGATAGAGTTCCATCAACAAAACATGTCAATCACCTCTGCACCAAAAGGCAGATATACTCCACTGAAACCTCATTCAGACCCAAAAAGCTGTACTTCCATTTCACAGTCTGTGGGAGAGCGGAGTTCAAAAATCTTACATTCTTTTTCTCAGTTCAGATATCCTGGTGCTCAGATTGCAGTTACATTTCACGTTGAATAGACTTGTGTTTCCAGCAGCCGAACCCTCTTCTGGTACTGCTGGCTAGTGGAGCGATGACAGATTGGTTTCCACTCACTGCACGAGGGAGCACAATGGAGTGGCTTTGACATAGTTAAGAGAAACAGTGCATCACTTCCCCAATCTCTCTTTTCTGCACACACACGTCTCGCTTCCACTCTCTCCTTTTCCTCCTCCCTTCATCTCTCTCTCTCTCTCTCTCTCTCTTCCCTGGGACTTGGAGAATGGATGGCCCTGTCTGACCTGGATGACACTGATGTCTAGTCCTCCACACTACTGTACCTACAGCATGCATATCTGTTTGCCCGCCGCTTGGCCCTCTCTCTCCAACACACACACACACACACACACACACACACACACACAGACAAACACACACATGCAGGGAGTAAACACAGGGAAGAGCGACACACATCTCTGACATCCAGTACCCACAGGCAGAGGTCAGCAGAGCCCAGGCACCAAACCTGAGATGTTAGCTCTGGGCAGTCGATGTCTAAGCCGTGGTGGAGACAGAGCGGACAGGAGACTCAACAACCCGACAAACAGTAAACATCAGGATTAACTGAACGGGGCTTCATTGCAATCAAAGTAGCGAATCATGTGTTTTTATAGCATTCTGATGGTGGGAGGCCAAAACAAACCAGCTCCAGGAAGTATGTTAGTTCACTCTGAAGCTCTTTTTACTCACTCTCTCCCTAAAAAAGCCTTTTGGTTGCCTAATCCTACCTCAATGATAATTTCTTGAATAGTCTTGTGTATTTTAATGTAGGAATCACTGCAATTATACTGAATGAATTCATGCGGAAGAGTTGTTATCTGACGTGCAGAAAGCTAGGAGATGAAAAACATCGTCTGGTAGGCAGAACTGTCCAACTGTCAATATCGCAACCTGGTTTCTTGAAATCAAAAATTGCCACCCTGAAGCAACCTTTTCCAAAGTATCACCACATTTAAACCATATTTTAGACTGATTTTTAGTGCATCACATTCACATCTCTTTCTTAAACTCCTCCTCGTCCTCTGGCATTTGACAATGAGAGGGGCAGAAAGGGTGAGATCCCTCGACCAGATAGCGTGATAAAACAACTTATAGATAAGGCGCTAATGCTAAGGGGTGGGTCGCAGTTGTGCTCCTCGGTGTGTTGTGACGAGAGGAGAACGGCGATATCACACTGATACAGCACTCTAAAGTCCATGGGGCTACATGTTGTTGTTTTTTTTTTATTTCCCCCACACAGGTGGATGCACAATCAATAAAATGGATTAGCTGCAAAGGTATGTAGAAAGGTTATCGCCGAGTTCTCCTGCATGAACGCAGCGGAGACCCCACAAAACATTTTTGTAATGTGCCGAGCTATTTCTTCAGCAGAAAACTGATTAGGTTTAACCAAACGTAGAAACTGATCTGCAGGGGTATATATTATCAAAAGGAAAACTGCCCCACTGGTTCCTGCAGGGCCTGAATGGAATTGTTCCATCTCTAACAGTCAGTGTTTTTCTTCCTCTGTCGTGCTCTTTTTTCCTCCTCTGTGGGCCTTTCTTTCATACATGATCAGTATCATTATCCCTCAGTGCATCAGAGTTTCACCTCGACTCAGTTTCACTTGTTTAGTTCCACTCACGGCCGACCTGTGCCAGCCCTCAGAGAGACTTTAACCGGGTGGCTTTCCATCATGCTGACTGACGATCTAAACACCCCTCCACCCCAGTGATTCCTCTATCTCCGTCCCTCCATCTCTCTCACTCACTCTGTCTGACACACACGTAGACACAGGCACACACTATGACACCCCCCCAACACACACACACACACACACACACAAAAAAAGCAGTGCGGATGTGCAGAAAGGGTCATCTCTCCAGCTCTCAGCTTTTGTCTCTGATTATCCCGACACACACACACACCCTTCCACGACCCCCTCTACATACTCTCCTGGATCTTGTGCGCATGTGTGTGTATGAGTGAGTGAGTGTGTGTGTGTGTGTGTGTGTGTGTGTGTGTGTGTGTGTGTGTGTGTGTAGGGGGCTGACTCTGACCAATGGCATCCAACAGTAAGGCTTTATCCTGAAGCATACTGACAATGCTTTTCACACCTACTTACCACGGCAGAGATAGGAGCGGGGGGGGGGGGCTGCAACACACTCTGGCCTAAAAGCAGGTTAAGGGCTTTTAGGAGACATACACAGTATGGACTCTTTAATTACTGGCTCATGATCCTGCTGTAGATTAAAAAAAAAACCCTCTGAGAGGCAATTCTTCATATTCACAGAATTTTTCAATGAATATAAAAACGGTCATTGATTATGCCATCGGGGGAGGAACATTGAGAAGGGAAATATAAAGTACATATAATCATATTAAGTCGCGGTGATTAATGTAATGAAATATGATCTCTCTTCCCCATCAGTACTGAACAAAGTAAAGAGGGGACACGCTCTAAATATTAAGAAGCACTTCCTCAATATCCACTTAACTAGTTCTGGGTTCAAAAGATTCTGCAAATGCAATGCAGACAACTCCTATAGCGTTCCATCCCAGTGCAGATAGGGAGAAAGCAAATGCAAAGGATTAAAACATGAAGACGTAAAAAAACCCAACAGTGGCTCATATCTGCTCCCGACGACGGTGCACACTCTCTCTATTTTAAGCTCAATCGACTGCGTGTGTGTGTGTCTTCACTAGCGGGCGCACAAACAGCCTTCCTCGCATGATCAATACCAAAGCATTTATCATCATTGATTCTACAATTATGGAGAAGTTAAAATCTGCAGCACGCTGGGATGTAAAAGCATTAACTGGTGCAGTCGGTGACGGAGACTAAAAGGAGGGAACAAGCTTTCTATTCACTCACTGTTTTTTTTTTTGTTTTTTTTAAACGTGGTGCTTAAAGCGAGCACAGCATAGTCCAGGTACTTCACTCAGATGATTATAATGCCACGAGGGTGCAATACATCACTCTTATTAGCCACACTGGAGCACAATGGTATCATAATTAATGGTCGCAGCAGGATTGAACACTGCCCTGACATGGAAAAGTGGGCCTACTTAAGCTCTACAAGGCATTTAAATATGCAGAGTGAATGGCACAGCCCAAACCCTCCTGCTCTAAGGACAGCCCGCGCTCATTAGCCTGACACCCTCTATGGCACTGATACAAGGACGACTGGCTATGCTCAAAATACTGCACACTAATCACGAGCACATATTAAAATCTGCATACAGGCTCAAGGCTGCAAAAATCTATATGAAATGGTGGAATAAGAAAAGGCCGCTCTCGTCCCTCATCAGTGCCCATCACGTCTTTTTTTCATTTTCTCCCTGTTTTGTTGTTTTTGTCTTCAGGCTTAGTCTGAGCCGAATGCAGATGGACATATATGTGTCAGCAGCCATTATGCAAATGTTCGATAATGGCGTTGGGTCTGTGCGCGTATGTGTGTGTGTTTTTTTGCTGTGAATTTGGGTGCTGTGGCAGAATGTGGTGTCTGGTGGCTCTGGTATGGTGTCTAGCACCGAGAGGGGCTGCTGCACGGCGGGAGAACAATGCACATAAAAGGCTGTCGGAGGAAGCGTCTGGAGCTCTGAATTCAGCAGCAGCAGTGTGTGCCCGCGCGCGTGTGTGTGTGTGTGTGTGTGTGTGTGTGTGTGTGCTCATGCATGTGCACATGCAGTTTTAATGTGTCTGAGTGAGATGGAGAGAAAAAAAAACTTGAAAGAAAATGTTCTCTTGAATATGTTGGACAAAGAGATGGGGGGGGAAAATAATACAAGCTTGTGTTCCCGGCTCAGTCGTGTGTGTGTGTGTGTGTGTGTGGTTGCATGTGCATGAATCCCTGTGCTCCTAAATACATGTGTGGGACGGTTAAGTCCTACAAGATCGGCATATGATGTGGATTTTGCTGTCCTTAGCTCACCAGACACTCTCCTCCTCCTTCACTCCTCTCCATAAAGCCAGCTTTACAACTCATCCTCAGTTGCTAATGTGGAAGCTTCAGCTACAAGACACGCTATTCAACAGCTGCCAAATGCCTAAACCAGCCACTCCTCTCCAGCCTGACCGCACTGAGTTATCAGGTGGCTCAGTGCAATCAATTATTGCTGCAGTGGAATCATTAATAATTTCCTAATGAAAACGATTCTGTTGATCTGTTGTCTTTTAATTAAACATGATTAGTGGTTTTGCTGGAAGCTACGGTGGGGACTCCTTTAGGGCGCAATTTTGTTTTAATGCACTGATAATGAAATTTTTACATTGTGTCAGTTGTTTAGTTATTATTCAGCCACACTATTTCCCTATGTTCCCAGACAAGAGATAATAACCCCTGCACCTTCTATGCGCTGCACTCGTTTTAAAAAGAAAAGGGCTGAAATGAACAATTACGTTTTGAACTGTTAAAGCCCTCTCCTTGTGATGTTTAATGCCTCGCGCTGCCAGGGAGAGGAGAAGGGAAATGGTGCATGTTTGAGAAAATAAAGACAACTTGAAATGTCTTTGGCAGAACGTTTCCAGTCAGACGGATGCTACGGCAGGTCGTGCTGGTTCACCTTATGCCTTCGGAGGTCCACAGAAGGAGCAAATTGAGGCATAAAGACGGATCTGATTGTGAGGATTTAGAGAATATAAAAAAAAATACAAAGACACAGTGAGCTGGCTAATTCGGCACAGTCTGGGCTTATGTAAAACGGCCTAGTTACATTGGTCAATTTCTGAACGAACAATGGACTGAGTGGCTCTGGAGACTTATTGGACATGCTGTATCTGGATGTGGTCTGGTTTAAGAGGCTTACAGTTGAAAAGTTTAGGTCACCTCTGAGTAATACCACATAATGTGGTCGCACTGAGTGTGTATAGTTTCAGTGGGCGCAGATATCAGGTAACAAAAGGCGACGCACAATGAAAGATCGCACTGAGAATGAAACTTATTTCAGAAAGGAGACGGAACGGTTTTCATGAGAACTCTTCTGTGATAATAAAAATATAATGTAAGATTCATCTGATCTGCTATTCTCAATGGTCTTCAGTAAAAACTAACAACATCTCTAAACGCTCTCATTCTTCTGTTCCACAGGACATCCCTGTCCAAACACACGCCATGATCCTTTACTATAATCAATAATAGTTTATTGTTCACGCCATCCAACCGCTATTGACGCTACATGTTTCTTTTTGCTTGAGTAATAATCGTTAAAAAGTAGAATATACAACTGTTCAAATGAAATTATTGATCTTCTTTTAAAACGATCTGAATATACGTATTTTTATAAAGTAACACGGCGCCTCCTACAGGATCAAATGACCTACAATGGAGGGGGGGAACACCAGAAATATCCTGTAAACATGGCTGGATGTGGTCACAACAGCTGCTAAATTTTGCATGTTGCAATATTTTAACGGAACCAATGTTTCTCACACATAAAGTAAATATATCAAAACGGGGCTCAACTTCTTCTTCCTGTCAAAATCCCTCCTTTCTTACCAAAAGTATCGGTTATCAATCTGCTGTTTATCTGTATAGAGAATTCTCCACTGGTTTCTGTCTCCCTCCCTGGTTGCTGTCTGTCATTCTCTCTCTCTTTTTCTCTCTCTCTCTGTCCTCGGTCTCCAGTGTTACTGTAACACATAATTACTCTGCAGACTTCCAGCCTGTTTCTATAACTTCAGCGGTTCAAAGAAACTGTCGGACTGTGGAGGAGAGCATTGTGGGAGTTCCAGGTGGATTTCTCGATAATGAGTTAACGCAGTAGTAGACTTGAGCGTTTTAGTAATGGCTGGCTGCTAAGTCTCTTCCTGGGAGTTTAATGTAAAACAAACAGGGCCGTGCTGACAGCCTGGGAAAAACAGATATTGCAGTTTTCCACTTCCACTTCAGGCTCTTTCAGCTCCTCATTTCAAGAAACAGGATTCAAAGAAGAATTTATATTCATGGAATTGCAGTGTGAATGTTAATTTGAACACATTTAAAATGCACATGATCTTTTACCTCCGACTTCTTCGAACGGATAAACGTTCATGTCTTGATCTTCCTCTGGAGAAAATGTTACAGACAAGGAAAGTGACGACAAATTTTGCTGGCAATAGCAATTTTAAGACATAAAATTAAGCACATGTACACACAGAAAACTGCCGATGACCAGGGGCCACCCGTGAGGGACCTGACTACACCACCATGCTGCTTGTTACTAACTCCAGTGCATGTATTATACATATCGCCCCGCTGGAATACAACTCTCAAGAGGAATCCGGTCCTCTCTCCCACTTCCACCTTTTTTCACCAACTTCCTGAATGACAAATATCGGAGACGGAGGATGAGCAATGCTGCAAATTTTAATGCAGAAATCACAGAACGGGACACCCGACAGTGAGCTACAAACACTCAAACCAATCAGAAGTCCTCACTTAGAGATGCTCCGCCATAGATTCACACTAGCAAGCATCCAAAGTGAACCGCTACTATCTTTTAAGGCAGCCTTAAAGAAATCTGTGACCACTGAAACATGAGTCAACACATATTTTTGCAAGCATCCTGTGTATTGAGATATTCACTGTTTTCCATAAGTGATGCACCTCAGGGAGCAATGAAGCCGCCGTCAGAGGAGAAATAGGACAGGGGTGAAGATATAAACAATCTGAGCTTTTCCAGGTAGGAGGAAAGTTCCTGTTGGGAGTCTTTTTCTTCAAGTTGATCCGGCGTCGACTCGATAAACGGCCGCTCCAGCCCCCGCTTCAAAAAAACGGAGCAAAAAAGAGGCCGGACTCGAAATTGAATTTCGACAAAGATTTTGATATTTCTTACACACTGACATTCAATTTCAATGTCACCTCCAGAGGGTGCCCACACACGCAGATTGGAATATTTAAAAGAGGGCGATGAAGAAGAATGAGCGGCATAAATCAAGTCACAGTCTAGAAGTGAGGGTCCAACGGCTGAATGGCATCAAACGCTCAAGACACTTTCTGAACTTACTTCTAGTCCTCCAAGTAAAAAAAAAAAAAAAAATCGCCAGAAGCAAAACATGGAACAATTTTTGGATAGAGAGCAGAGAAAACCCAACCAATTTATCCGAAGCTTTGTGGCGAAGTTGCTGCAGACCTGTTGGAGTGTACCTTGTGCTATCATAGCGCTATCAAAGTTTTTTTCAAAGTGAAACATTTTCATCGTGTGAAAAGTGGAACCGTTTTTGTGACGCCGAAATTAAATTAAATCGGTTTCAAAAACTACAGAAGAACGGAGCGGATTAAAAGGATATCAGAAGAGTTTTTGGGGCTGTTTTGTCAGCTTAGTGATGTCTCAGATACGACAACCACGAGGTGACAAGAGACATTAAACTACTGCTCTGAGATTTAAATTAATTCTTTGTGTTCGACTTTCTCTTTGTTATCATTTATCATCGTCTGGCAAGCGTGTGAGGATCCATGTGGAGGATTTACTGTAATGAACTTATACGGCACAGAGTAACTCTCACAAGAGGACATCTGCAGATGTTATTGTGTTTAATTTAATAAGGTCAAACTGGAAGCGACAAACAAAGACGCTCTCATGAGCGTAGCTGAGGTGATGCTGCTGTCCTGTACAGTATGTGATGCTATCTGGAGGACATGTATGAACAGAGGAGGAGGAAAATTCTCCAGAAATCCTGTTATTGCCCTTTTTTTTGTTTTTTTTGTTTCATACAGTCAGTCTCTGAGCAAAAAGATTAGAAGATTTTTAAAGAAGTGCATAATCTTCTTTAACAGCTTATCAAAAACTTTAATGATTTGGTGATAAAGACCACAAAGTTAAGTAGCCGGTTAAGAGGATAACTCCCCAGTGCAGTCTAGTGATTAGTAGATGAGAATTGGGAGACTGAAAATCCGGGTTGCAAATCCCACTCCTGCCACTTTATTCACTTTGAGGGAGAAGAAGCTCCATTTCAGCTTTAGGGGTATTGTCACGGGGTAATCATTTTTGAAAAGTGATAAATGAACCCCCCCCCTTTTCCTTACCCCCTTTGGAATCCTAAACACATCTTTATTTACGTATTTATTTTTCCGTGTCTCGCTGGTTAACACCCGTCAAGACCCAATTATAGCTGCAGAAGCCTCGCGCTTTCATGAGGAGTGAAGCTCCAGACTGTTGTGTCAGGACTGTATACACTTTAAGCATCTTCTTATACGTCCTGCAACAAACCAGGCTCTCTGCACATCCATGTTGGGCTGTTTTAATGAGGACTTTCTTGGACACAATGCAGCAGATTGACGACTTTGTCTCAATGACAAATCATCATTTGGGTTTTATTCTTATGATTTGAGGGTCAAGGCTGAATATACCACTGGGAGTGCCTGACAGATATGTTGTGTTTCATTCCCCATTGTTGCATGGGGAATGGGTTGTATGATTTATTAAAGATAAACAGCTAAAGCTATACTGAATTAGTGAAAGAACATATGAACCTAACCCATCTCCAGCCTGTATCTGCACTGAGATTGGGATTCATTCCATAGAAAAAAAGGGAAAAGAGGGGGCATTAATTACCTTCTGAAATCTAAAGACCATTAACTTTATGTGTCAAATGATGTTTCTCAGTTTCTAATCAGAATTTTAGTGATACAAAGGGTCTTTGGAGTAAAACAGATACGCTGTAGGAGTGTGGGCGCCTCTTTCCGTGACCTTGTAGCTGCACACAAACGGCTATTTGTGCATGTGTCTGACTTTGAGAAGGAGAGAAAGAAAGAAAAGAAAGAAAAGAGAAGAATTCAAAGACAGAGAGACAGATGGAGAGAAAGACAGCCAGAGGAGTGGAGAGGATGGAGGATTGTCTTTGCGGCGGTGCCGTGGCGTGGTGTGTTGCACCGTGGAGAGATAACAGGATGCCGGAGCGGCGTGCTTACCTTTGCTGTACACCACGCAGTTGTTTTTGTTGTCTTCCGCTCCCTGCCAAGTCACATCCAGCAGCCACCTGGGGCCGGCGCTCAGCACCACCGGGACCGTGCTCTTCGTCTTCTGGTCGGGGACAGATAACAAACACTAATCATTTGCTTATTTTTGTGATTAAAGAAACATTAATAACCACTGAGTTATGCTCTTCTGCAGAAACTGTACAACACGCAACCCAAGTCCACCCTAATCCAGTTTTAACATTGCTGTGAAGATTTCCGAAGCAGGGCAGGTTTTATGTATCTGCATCTGTGTGTATGCCTGTGCATGTGTGTGTGTGTGTCTTTGCATGTGTGTGTGTGTCTGTGCATGTGTGTGTGTGTCTGTGCATGTGCGTGTGTGCAGTGGTCTGCAGACAAAGGTTGTGCAGAGGTTGGAGTGGCGACAAATGGGTGTAAGAGCATGCATTGTATCAGAAAGCAGGAATGATCATCCAGGATTGAAGCCAGTGATTCAGCATCAGATCTCAGATTAAGAAGAACATCTAAGGTGTCTGGGAATTATGAAAAAAAAAGAAAGAAAGCTAAAGGGGAAAAAAAAAAAAGGCTAGTGACTTTCAGAGAGAAGGAAGCAAGTGTTCAGCGGTTAACTTTGGGCACATTGTACCTCGCTATCGCCTGGATCTCACTATTTCCTGAAACAAGCAGGGAAGAATTTAAAGAATCAGTATCCATTTCAAAGGGCGATTGAGGTTAGAGTTGTTATAATATGCCGGAAAAATTATTCTGAATGTGTAAGGTCATTTTTCTTCTTGGTCAGAGGTCAAACGTGGAGTTTTATTCCTTGAAAAGAAGAAATAAAACAGGGAGATAGAGTGTAACTGTATTAGATTTGCACAGTGAAGTGTCACCAGATTGGCTCGCTCTATTTCATCCTCTCATGACTTTCTCTTCTGTTTTATTTTATTTTTGTGATATTTTCTCTTTTGCTTTGTGCTAAAAGGTGTGTTGGTGGTGCTGAGTGTGTGTTGGAGGGGTTTGAAGCATCATCTCAGGCACCCAGGTACAGTAGCTTATTACTCAAAGGCAAAATGTCAGTATTTCAAGGCCATTACTTTTGAACCTCTGGGCCCTGCTTCATTAGGATGTTACAGAAATAGTTACGCTGAGAGAAAATGGGTTGAGGTGCAATCTCGACACTTCATTTCTTTTTCCATCAGAGGCAGGCGGCGACAGGACGCTGTCCATCTGCCTAATGCAACAGAAAAACACTAGTTCTCTCCGGTGCTTTATTTCTCCTCCGCAAATGGCAACAACCTTCAAGGATAAATGCAAATGTCACTTGAGCATGTTAAAGGTCTGAATTGGCACAGATATGCACAAGAGATGAGCACGGTGCTCCGGCTGTGTGCCTGCACTGCCCCCTCCTCTTCCTCCTCCTCCTCCTCCTCTTCCTCCCCCATTCGCTATTTCTCTTTCTATGAACTGCATCTAGTCGGAGGCTGGAGGAAAAACTGATTTTTTAAAATTTATTTATTTATTTTTTCCCCACAGGGAGAATTATTTACCAATGGTAAATACATCTCAGAGAAATGATGGTAATCTGTTGAGGTTTTGTCTTCAAATTAAAAAAAAAAACTTTAAAAAAGTAACTGAAACAAATATAGTGCTAACACACACACACATGCACGCACACGTGTGTATATATATATGTATGTGTATATATATATATATATATATATATATATATATATATATATATATATAGAGAGAGAGAGAGAGAGAGAGAGAGAGAGAGAGAGAGAGAGAGAGAGAGAGAGAGAGAGAGAGAGAGAGAGAGAAGAGAAAATATATAGATTGGCAAACTGCACTGCCAAACTGATCAAACACAAGCAGTAAATTGTGTGTGTTGATATTCTTATACCTTCTTCTGGCATCTCCTTATCCCATCCTGGCAGCAGATGAGACAGAGAAGACCTCTGTAATTTCAGTCATCCTCCAGTTCTCATTTCAAATTAGCTTCACAATAAAGTCTTCTATCTGGCTAACCTGAAAATCTCACACCCCCTGTCAAAGGAGCAGAGCAGACCATCCGATTGTTGCTAGGACGACTATCTGAAATGGGAATCAGATTAACCCTTCCTTAGATCTCCAGACTGGAGCCATCTCTTATTCAGCAGCGTGAGGCCTCTCTGCCGCACCTCTGAGCCCCTGGGAATTCATGATATTCCAGCTGCTCTTAATGTAGCCAACAGAGACAAAATACCACATTAAGCAGACATCATCCCGCTGCTATTAATATGAAGCAATACAATAATCACCAATGCTTCTCCGGTTCTCACAGTGAGAGAAACTTTTAAAATTCAAAATATGGATGTGTTGTGTTATTTTTGATTTAATTGTTAATTGCTTCTATTTTCTTTGCTCTCTTTTTGTTGGGAACACAGCAGCAACAATCCATGACTGCGCCTTAGTGCAGATTTACATAATGCATCTATTGTGACAACAGTGGCCTATGTGCTTTGTAAGCATAGAGGCATGTACCACAGCGTTTCACCAAGACAAAGAAATGCCGAAAAGCAACTGCACACAACATATTTAGGATTAAGACGCAGTGGCGTCACTGCAGGGAGGAGCGCCTGCAAATGCAAATGAAAACATTTTTACAAGCGGATCAGCTGGCCTAAGTGGCCAAGGCCAGGAGAAATGCAGATTGACAGGCAGAAAATTTTGATTTGCCTGCAGGGAGAGAGCACATGATGAATGGGCTTTGGAGAAACAAACTGCTCTTCTGTCTAACAATTACACAAGCATGATGTGATATAAAGAACTTGTTCCTGTCCAAAACACAACAGTGGTATTGGTAAAACATGCTGACTCCTATTGGATAGTTAAATGTATCCAGTAAAAAACATCTTGGTTAATCTTTATTTTATTTGAATCAGTATGATGTTTAAAATGCAAGAACATATTTTTTTTTTCTTATTATTCAATATCAAACCTAGTATTTTTTTTAAAAATACCTCAAAAATCGATATTTCAAAAACAGGAAATATTTGTTTCATTTACAGAGATAAAGTATTTAATATCAGTTTACAGACTATCATCTCTGTCAGAGCCTGTAAAAGCCCCTTTGGCCTTCCTGTCCATGTAGTGTGTTATGGTTTATCCTCCCTCTGCCTTCACTCCAGTGGTTTCAATACTCTATTTCTATTTTTTTTTTCTTCTCTGAGCTCTGTTACCGTTCTTCGTGTAAGAGATACAGTGACCAAAACAGTGTAGTCAGCGAGGAAGTGATTACAAACTGATGCTCCAAATTCGCTATAAAATGAAAATCAATATTTCCACAAGTTGCTGCAACATAAAAGATAACCTTCATTGATTTTTCTAGACTTAGGCCTCTGTGATAAAATCTAATATAAATTTTCAGCCACACGGATTTGGATCAGAGCGGAGCAGGGGCTGAACGATAAGTTCCGCGCCCATCTCTCAGAGTTGGATTTTTTTCCCCCCTCTCCTTTTCCTCTTCCAAGGCAAGGCTGTACTATTTATAATTGGCCCTGTGTGAGCAAAAAGCTTCTATCAGGAATCTGTTCTAATTTTTATTACTGAGAAGCTAAAGCCTGTTCCAGATAATTTGGAAATTTCAGGGGAATTGTGATAGAGCTGATGGCACAGCCGGACTGACTCCAGAAACGAGCTAACCTGTAATAGCCTCTGTGGCTGCGCTGATTAAATGTTGCCATAGATGAAAGACCTGCCATCACCGCAATAAATTAACCAATCACACAAATCCCAAGTCGCTACTAATCCCTCCTTGATACCATGATCCTCTGATCAGCTGAAGGAGGTGAAGAAGAAAGTGGCTTGTGACACTCAGGCTTCTTCTAACTCCCTGCTTCCCTGTGTAAACAACAAGCTAATGATATCACCGCTGACCATTTCACCACCACTGGCTATCCTTAACCCACTGCATGGTCAGGGCAGGTGAAATCAATACAAACCTTGGTGGGAATGATTATTTTCCTCACCGTATTTTTTTTTTTTTTTTCCTTTCCCCTCCGCCTCACCAAGGTCACTGACTGGCACTGTATCCGTCTTGATCCCACAGCTGCAGGATTTAGACAACTGAGAGATCAAAACCACTGCGTCTGAATATCTCAAGACATTCATTTGGCTTCATACGTTCCGCTTTCAACACCCACTCAGTATGAAAGTATGAATTTTGAAAGAAAAACACCAGTGAAAACGCACCATTCAAATAATGACATCAACAGTTTTATTTTATACGTTTTCCCTCATTTTCCATGAGAAAACACGTTTCTCCACATGAATCGGTGATAAACACCTTTCATTACATCACATTTGACCCTCTTTAACAGCCTAAGTTTAAGGTACAATGTTCTTCTCAGGTGATACCAGGACTATAAATGCAACAACAACCAAAAAAAAAAAAAAAAAAAAGCTTATGTACAGGTTATGTCAAGTTTATATGTTCTCTGTTTCTAACATGGGAATGAGGATAAAGGATTTGTACCTGTTTTACCAGTCAGTTTACAGCAGACAGCACACTCACACCTTGATAACGTCCTTTGCAATTAGTTGTTCACTGCGATGAAACAAATTGCATGTGGTCAACTGGAAATTTCATTAAGGGAGATTTTCCTCTAGCCCTCGTTATCGCGCTGCGTATTAATATTTTCTTAGCCTCAAGGATGGTTGGGTTGTAAGGGTCTTTTTTTGTCGAATAAAACGGCCAAAGCCAGTCTGTGTCCTCACATTACTATCCATGCTTGGAAAAGACGTGTGCATTCATAGTTAGGTGCTGCATATTTTTCCACCGCAACATGAAATAAGATTCTCGGTCAACATCCTGCATAGAGAAGGAAATGCCTTCATTTCTCAAGTCTTTTGTGTCATTATTTTTTCCTCCTCTAAATGACTACGGTTACATCTGGTGAAATGAAAAGATACCTACGTATCGCTTTCATTCCTTCCTCTCTCCCCCTTTCTCTCTAAGGCTATAGCATCTGCTATTGGGAGACTAAATAACAGAAATATGCAGGAATTGCTCGCTAATTCCCTTTAGAGATAGATCTTGGCTGGTGCCCTGTCATAAATCAGAGAATTTCGATATGAAATGAGGCAAGCTGCTCTAATCATTTCTGCATTTCAAATTGGATCACTGGCTCAATCGCTTGGCTTTTAAACTGCTTGCCTAAGAGCAAATGTGAGGTGGGAGATAATTCAGCTGAAATCTCTTGCCTGCTCTGTGCGGCAGTTAGTTTACTGCTTGAGTGCAAGAGAATGCTTTTTTTTTTCTCCCCTTAGCCCATCTTTCTCTTTTCAACTTTGTTAAATTGACTTTTCATTTTAAAATCGATTAAATTTAGAGAGTCGCTGCTGTTCCCAGAATCTTTAAAGGGACACCCCATCACTATACGCATGTGCGTTTATTTGGCCGCCGCTATCATGGTGGCACTATGGGGAATAAATATTTTCTCATTTAAATCACCTTTTATCCTGCTGACTGGACTGTAAGCATCAAAGTTCATGTGCTGCATTAGCTATTACTTCTTTCCCTTCATTGAAATGCTCACAGTGGTCGTATTTCTACTGACTGTTGGTGTCAGTGCGTGATGACTGTATGTTCAGTAGCTTTTCAAATCAGATTAGTGACCTGCTAGAGCTTATTTATTGATACACTATAGGATATCTTACTATATTACTTTGGCATTTTGAAAGTGAATGTACATCTGACTAAATTAAGTGGTAGAGGAGAGAAGAATGAGGATTTCGGGGGAGGGGTACCCCCTCCATACACCATTCTTCAATAACTTTAGGCACACTGAGTCGCTCCAGCTCTGGTTTAGCGTAAGCTGTACCTGCCCTAAAGACAAGCAACCCCTTTTCCTTTCCTATCAATTCTTACTCTATTCCTTTCCTTCCCCCTCTCTTTCCTCCTCTTATCTCCAAACGCTCTCTCATCTCCTCCCTTTTCCTTCCTTGAATATTTGTACATCACCCACGCCACTCTCCTCCGATTCAAGCAAAAAAAAAAAAAAACTTACATATGAATAATCTTGACTTCCTTTCCAGCCCTTCAGCATCATCCAACAATGCCCTCAACTTTCTTTGTAATGGAGAATGTTTAATTCAACTTCACAAGTACATGCATGTGTCCCGAGAACTATTTGAAGTTGTAAACAAGAGAAAGCTGAATTTGTAATGCTCGTACTCCGGGGACTTAATCGTGTCTTGGAGGTAGATTGCACGTATGTACTCGTCTACTACTTGTGTTTGGCTTTGGTCAGGGGACAGAACAGCCCTGTCGCTTCACTACTCACTGTTTGAATTACTCGAAATTTCCCATTTGAATTCAATTGGGAAGGACTTGTTTGATCTTTTGCATGTAAGTTAGGGCTGACTCCCCGAGCGACGAGGATCCGTGTGAGAGAACATAATAGCAAACCTGGAGCCAGTAATGTTCACCTGTATGGATATTACCATGGCCCCTTAGGGGTCAAGGTGGCAGGTGGCATATTCTCTGGACAGATCCCCTCTTTCACTGCTGGGAATAAACATGTGGATTGGGAATTTCTTCAAAGAGGAAGAAAGGGAACTCGAGAGTCAATCAGTCAATGGGGTCACAACAAATCCCTGCTCATAACCAAAGTTGGCAAAACGGGATCCGTCAGAGGCAGTAAATAAAAACCAACAATAAAATAGAAGGCATGATGCTTGAATAAAGCCCCTGACTTTAGATAAACCTCTGTGCCCCCCTTTAGGTATTGAATTTTAATATTCTTTTGAACTCTCCTTCTCTTCTCCAGTGGACTAAATTGCATGAAGCATTAGAACAACATCTACCCTATGTGATTTTTATTTCTGGAGACTTTCTCACCTCCTGTTTCAGAAAAGAAAGCTCCTTATCTAAGTGTACAAATTACAATAAACACAGCGCACAATTAATAATAATTTATGACAAAACACCAAGAGAAGAAACAGGAAACGCACTGCGAATGTAACTTTCTTCTAATGTTGAACAAAATGCGTAAAAAAGTATCTGTGATTTCCATACCACATGATCGTCTCCATATTGCTGCCCGTGTTCCATAGTTTGATCCTTGGGTGCACTTCAAAGAAATGGGGTCTTACTAAATCCACCGTAAAAGACCAACAATATTTACACCAAGTTAAGTAAATAAGATAAAGATGGTGAACTTGCACCTCACTAAATGCATTAGACGTGAACTCTCTTATCAGAGTCTCAGCACGCGGACTGTTAAAAGATGGGTTCCCCGAGCTGGAAATGGTCTTTGTTACCCAATTAGTTTGCTGACGACCCCGTGGTATAATATTCCTGCTCTGACAGCCTTATACACATCCATCTAATGAGGCGCTGTCGGACCACCAAGGAGCAAATGGACACTGTCCAGACCTTCATCTCCACCAGCACCTATCAGCTTTTTTTATCTTCGGTGCTAACCCTTTTTTTGACAAGAACACTTCAATTTTTTCTGCTTGGTTGTTCATCCGTCCAGAGTTTGACAGGACCGTTCCTTTGGCGGGCCCCGAGCCAACTGGGATGAGGATCACAGGGCTAAGGCCAGGACAGGGGACAGCGAGGACCATTCAAGGTCCACCAGCAGGGGTTTGCCTCCCTGCAGTGGGGCCGTCCATCTTTCTTTTGAGGGAGGTGAAGCAAGCTAGCTTCTCGACTTCTATCGCCAATGTGAGCATGAGGGGAAACAGGAGGAAACATTGTGGAGTTTTGTTTGTGACGATTTCTTGTGCTTTGCGATGACTGCAGTAAATATTGTATGATTGAGGAGAATTTCGAATTCTTTTTTTCTTGCTTTCGTATCAGTGGCAAAGAAATGAAACCTCAAAATAAACACCTATCATCTTTGTTGGACAGACTTTATTATTTGTAGACAAACAAATCCTGTTGAAGTCAGATTTTTAAAAATCTTTTCTCTTGCATTCATTTGTTTTTTTCATTTGTTTCATCCTCCTATTGGTAGTCGTGATCTAAACTTCAGGGCCACCGTATTAGAAGGAGTGATCAGCCGACTGCATGTACCACAACCCCCCCCCCCCACTGTGAACTCAGTTTTCAGCTGGAATACCAGAAGAGCTATCAGGGCCTGGAAAATGGAAACATTGAGGATTATCGTACCACTTTTCTCGAAAGTTGTTTCAACATATCATGAGTCCAGTCATGACAGTGACAGATGGTGAGGCAGCTGGCACCACTCAACTTTATTTCACTTCGTTTACTTCTTCTTCTTCTCTCACTGCAGCAAAGACTTGAATATCATTAATTTGTGAAGACATATTGCATATAAAGCAAAGAAAGGGGCTCTAAACCTGATCATTATTGCCTGTCTAACATTCTGCAAAGACCAAAACTTAAATCTAAACAAATAAAGAAGCACATCGTATACAAGACAGTGTTTTTCTGCTCTTGAAATAAGTGGTAAGTGTTAAGGTAAGCCAAAAAGAGAAAAATGCATAAACGCTTATGTTCATCAAGCTTTTTGTGAATGTTTAAGACATGAAGAAAGAAAACATAAACCTGCAGTAACTATGGGGTGAAGACCTGCTGTCCAGACTACTGCTGCCTGATGTTCCAATGACAGCAAACATCCAGAGACATGTAAGAGAGGTGGGATAGGGGAAAACAGAGTTCCCCCCCCCCCCCAAGGACCAGGAGCCTCACTGGGGCTTTCAACAATCACTGGCCCTGCTTTGTTGCTGCTGAGCAAAATGAACACACAGCAGAATAGAATAAACTGATGGGGAAAAAAACCAAAACAACAATGGAATCCTCATAATCTAGTTCAAAGAATGATCATTTAGGATGTTTCCTTCATAACGTGTCTGCATGTTTACTTCCACGAACCTGCATGCAACTACACCTGCAATGATGTGGAAAGGAAGCATTGCCTGAAGAAGCATTCACATCAATGAAAGCTCTAATGAAACTCTAATGATGCCAATCCAACTGAGGCATGATCGTAGTAATCCCAGACAAATATGCTTAAATATATATATATTATACTCATGAAAAGTTAAGTTTACATTGGTAGAAAAAATATGTTATATGACTGCAAATAGGTAGATGGGTCAAGGCATAATTTCTACTTTATTGTTGCACCTGGTGAAGGCTGAACTACAGTAATTTAGAAGTTCCTAGGAACTTAGGGAACTTAAGGAATTCTTTGTCTGAAAGGTAACAGAAATGAAAGCAGTCTAATAAAATTGTAAAGCATAGTCAAAATGCATCAGTGTAAATGTAGGAAATAACATGAAAGTGTTTCTGATGAAATTCGATTAAAGCAAAAGCAGGAGATGATTTGGGGAGTGAGAGAAAAGTGAAGATTAACACTAAATTTTCACGTGTTTATTTCATTTGAGGAGAGAGAAAAAAAATCTTTGATCCTTTTGATTTAAAAAAAAAAAGGATTTACAAGAAATAAATCTTGACTTTTGCGAACACGCAGGTGTGAAAACCACAATTGATGTTTCAGCAATATTTGAAATAATTATAATAGATGCACCTCTTACCATTCAAACACATTATTTGGAAAAATTAACTATCAAATCAATAAGTCTTGCTAAACATCTACATGGAAAATGCATTGGATTGTACATGTGTATTTATCGTCAACATGCTGTTAGCATGTTTGAGGGAAGCATGCAGTATTACAGTGAGTGCGAAGCACATCCGTGAGTCCTGCTTTGCTTATCAGGGGACCTGCTGGATCAGTTTAGGGTAGTTGTGTTGTCGTGTAGTGAGGCCTAAATGTCAGGTTCATGTGTAGATCAAGTCAACCATGCATTATCTCTCTAACAGTGGAGCCATTACAGCCTACCTGCTCGCAGACTGACTGAGTGCTTCATAGCAAATATGTCGATCTGTGGGTGGGAATGAATTCTATCTATGCACATAAAGTAAAGTTTGAGAGTGTGAACTTGGGGGGAATAAATACATAAATATAGAATTTTGCTAGCATGTTCCGCCTTTAAATGTAAAGACATGAACAGCAGCGATGGTGCCATCGATAAATATATGGATGACATTGGGAGAGGAGAACACAGGCCAGATAATTACCATTTTACCAATCTGAAGAGACCCCGGCATTGATATTGGTTTAAACCCAAGAAATAATTGATGCATGCAATCACAAATTGGTTCCCCGCCTAAAATTTGGGCCTATTATTTCATTAGATGAAGCCACATTCTTTGTGCCAGTATTATTTGTGTGTCCAACACAGAAATTCAAATCCTGTTAGTCCAGATAATGTTCAGTGCTTTCAAACCACATCCAAGACAGTGTGGCAGATAGAAAGCAGAGGGGGGGGGGGGGGGGGCACCTTTAAATGCAGACGGAGGGACATGAACGTGTTTGTTTGTACTCAAAAAAGTAGCTTTCAAGTTAAATTTTTGTTTAATGTATACAATGTATATGCAGATTCCAGTGCGTGTGTGTGTGTGTGTGTCATTTAGTAACTATACTACAGAGAGGTCCCATCCCCGGTGCCTTCTTGCATATGTAATTGGATGTTACTGTAAATAATTGCCTGGGCATGTGCCAGTGTGATGATGGTGATGATTTGTGTGTGTGCACCGGCTCATGTGTGACTGTATGCGTGCAGAACATGTGTGCATCATTCTGTATGTGTGTGTGTGTACGTGTGTGTGTGAGCGCATCTGCCCCATCCATACTCCACTCTCAAGTCCCACTGATTCTCCTTTCCAGCCATGTTGAATCCTCTTTTCCTTATCAGGCGAGCCCAGGCCTGCATCAGGCTCTCCTTGCTATGACAGAGGCTACAACAATAGGCCTGCGATACCGCTGCTTAGCGCTGCGTTTCGGAGGGGAAACCTGCCACGGGCGCAGATTAACTACAACACACACACACACAAAATAGATTGCAGGCTCCAAAACAAAACATTTTTCAGAATGCCTCCTCTTGATTAATGAAGCAATGACAAGAAGAAAAATATAATTTCTGAAACAGAAAATCTGCCACCACTTGTTAAAGTTTAGGGGTAGCTAACAATAAACATATTGGAAGGAGAGGGTGGGCAAAAGGGCTGAGATAAATAGCTTGAGTGATGGGCTGAATAATTTTGGGGCATTTTTTGGTCACACAGGCCCATATTCTTACGCTTGTACTCAATTACACAATAATCACACTCCATCGGCTGACAGCCTCTACCTTTCTCTGTCCCAGGTGAAAATTAGGACAGTATCTTGACATTTTCGCTCTTATGTAGTCTTGGAGCTAAAGCTCTCTGTTCACGGCTAAAAGCAGAACGTCGTCTGCACGTGCATGCCCACGAGGCGCTCGCTCGTGCACTCCCACCCCAAACAGACACCGCAGCACGGCCCAAAACACACACGTGTAAGTGCATCTCTGCATGTAGATACACACACAAACGCACATACGCACACATTCTGCACAAAAGGACAAAGATATTCGTTTTCTCATGTACATTTCAGTACAAATATGAATTATTTCAGTGTGAGTGAGACTTGAAAAGAATTCATAAAGGACTAAATCTCTGTGTTACACGTGTCTAACTTATCAACAACAAACATTTAAGGTTGTTCCCTCACAATTTAGATTATTTCTGCATTGTGTTTCACTAAAATAGATATAAAATAAGTAAATAGAAGAAAACACAACAGAAATCACTAGTTTTACAGATGCAGTAATTTAAATGTGTTGATTTATTAATTTATCCTACAGAGTTTTTTGATTGTTGTTGTGATTTTTAACCGGATAAATCATTGACTTTTTGTGCCAGAGATTCCGACAGTAGCTGTGTTTCATCATAAACCTATCCTCACAATAACATGTTTCTAACAAGTGAATTAAGATGGAAGACGAGATTAAAAAAAAAATACAAATTGATCTTAATCTGGAGTCATGTGCATTATAATTACCATGTAATTTGTACTAAAAGGCCCTCAAAACACATAAAGACCAGATTTCTATAGAATCTGCACTCAATTACAGTGCACCTTGACTAAGCCTCAGTAATTAGCATTGGTAAGGCATCGAACAAGAGGCAGCAACACCCTCATCAACACACATTCACAACAGAGCTCTAAATCTGCTGCTCATTAATAGCTCGCCTCCCAATCAATTATTAACACCTACAATGGGAGCCAGGCTCACAGGGGCCGGGCCCCTGACTCCAGGCAAACCGTGTGCCACCAGCTCTCCCTGGTTCTGTCCAGGATTGGTAATTACCACTTTTAAAGACACCTGCTACTCAATAGCTTCGACCCAGACTGTTAATTTAGCCTCTCGATTGCAGACATTTATGTCTGAGTGTCACTATTAATTTGTGTTAATTTGGGGAGTGTGAGGACGCCAGTCGGAGGCGTTGTGTCTGCAGCCGGCAGGATGTCCTCGTCGCTCACCTGCACCGGGGCTGAGGCTGTAATTGGAGTCTAATGGTCTGATTGATCAGCGTGAGAAGTGAGGGATGAGATGGTGCTGTGGCTGCTCCATCAGTCAGACGGAGAGGAGAGGAGAGGAGAGGAGAGGAGAGGAGAGGAGAGGAGAGGAGAGGAGAGGAGAGGAGAGGAGAGAAGAGAAGAGAAGAGAAGAGAAGAGAAGAGAAGAGAAGAGAAGAGAAGAGAAGAGAAGAGAAGAGAAGAGAAGAGAAGAGAAGAGAAGAGAAGAGAAGAGAAGAGAAGGGGCCATGTTGTTTATAAATTTTCTCTCTTTCAGTTTCTGTATTTCCGCCTTTTCCTGATCCTCACAGTTATTTATCATTTCAAACTTTGCTATGTCTGTAAATCCAGCTCAAAGCTTTCTGCCTTTCCAGTACGATGTCTTAACTGCACTTAGTCCGATATTTAGTCTATATGCAATCTGAGAATGATGAAGCCTGTGTATAAAAAAATACCACAGTAGGATCAGGTGTATGTTTGTCCAGTTGTGTGTAATATGAGTGTGTTAACAGGTCTGCAACGGTAACAAGTACAACTCCACTCCCTCTTGCCAAGCTGAGCCCCTGGGGTCTGCAGACCTGCCACAGCCGACCCATCAGCTGTGAAATCTGCTTTCCTCTTTGATAAACGGTCGAGATGTGACCCTATCTCTGTCCTGCAGATGCCCAGATTTCCAGTCAGGCTTTCGGCCCTCTGTTTTTTTTTATATTTCTGCTTCCTCTCTCTTTTCATACATTCTTTTTTTTTTAAGCTTTGTACCTCTCTTTCCAGGTCCGTGTGGACAACAGCATGTAATGCTCCTCACGTTCTTTCTCAGCTTGATCCACCACTGCGGTCGGCTGCTGAGGCCTGTCCAGCAGCAGCCAGCCCGCCTCAGCTTCCTCACCACAGCACATAAAGCTGGGTCAGCTGCAGCTGTGCTCCCATTTCGTTCCTCTGGAGACCAGTAACCCAGTCCTCCCCCTGTCCTTACTCACCCTCCCATCAAAAAGTATCCGGACCTCACATACTCTCTCTTCATGCGTCTATATGTACACCAAAGTAGGGCTCCTGTCTACGTTAATGCAAAATCTTCTTAAATTCAGAGTATTTTCATTATTTACTGTAAGGAGTCATTACACTTTAGTCCCTCTCTGGGCCTGATGCCAAGAATTGAGAAACGGAACTATACGCCTTACAAGGCGACACGACAAAAATAGCTTGACCTCTAAAAGCTATATCTTAAATGATGAGCCTGGATGAAGGGATAATATATGTTTGATTTTAGAGCAGGCATACCAATATCTCACCGGCGGATCGTGTGTTTCGAGCATGAGAGAGGTGTCGCCGCTGCCATATACCTGGTTGCCTTCGGGTAATTCGCTCACCTCCAAGGTTTCAAGAAATCTAAGAGGGTTAAGGGAGATTTAATAGTCTGTGGAGGTCACACTTCATAAGAATGACTGAGAGTGCCTCCTAGCTGAGGTAGAGGCTCATGAAGCCTTTATTTCTACCTCAGATACTTTCTCCAGCCTTCTGACCCTGCGTTTGCAGCACTGTCCACCCTGACATGATTCAAAACTTTTTACTTTTCTTCTTCTTTTTCTTCTCCCTTTTCCATTTATCCCACTCACATTTGCCTTTCCTCTTTCTCTATCCAGGTGAGGCATCAGGTGTTGTTCCTTTCTGGGTGTCTCTGTGTTTTAAAGATTTCAACAACTCCCTCGCCTGCTGTTGGAAAAAAAAAATGAGATAAATGCAGCACTATATTAGGAATGGTGCCAACAGCTGCATGTTTAACTAGGCAACAGCTCAATAAATAGAGGTTTGAGTCTAAAAACAAATAAAAGAAAGCAAACCATGCTACTGTAAGAGAGAGACGATCCTCTAGAGCCAAAATCAAGTTTGGTTTTTTTGTGTCTTAAGAAACAAAGTAGAAAGTTATGCTGAACCCTAAAAGCAGGCTCAATAAAACAAAACATGCCAGTTGGGTTGACCTAGCCTTTAATGAGAGAAAGTGAGATGCTGCTAACAGCCAGTACCCTATTTGAGTAAAGAAACTTCAGTAGAGGAGAGGGCAAGCAGCAAAGCATTGAAAGGACCCAAGAGAATATGCACACATGAGATCCTTTAAGGCAATATGCCAAAGCTTCTTCCACTGATTTTAATTGCGAGGCGAGTCTGGCATATTCTGTAACCCCTCCACAGTCTATTACAGGTGATGACCAGCACCTGCTTGTTTAAGGAAAAAAGAAAAACACCGGGATGAACTGGAAATGAATTCCTCGGAGGGCACTTAGTTAAGAACTTAACACTCTTGCCAAGAGCAACAATCAGTTTAAGAGTGTAGTTCAGCAATTTGTAAAGTGTCTGTCTAAACCAAGACTGCCTGAAACAAACAATTCAAAAAGATGTTTTATATGGCATTAACAGAGATTCTGGGGGTCATCTGAGGGACAGATGAAGGTTGCTTTTTGGATGCCTTTCAGGGAAATTCATGCAGAGATAGTGGGAGAAATATATGGAGTGTGTTACTTTGGAAGGCAACTTGAGGTGTTGCTCTGTCAAATCACTTTTCAGCCCAAGGATAACTGGCTTTACCCTGAGTGAAGCCATATTTCATGGCTATAATACAGCCTGAGTTATTTAAAGCCACTGATGACTTCAAAACCATGAGGGGGAGCTTAGAAAACACTCCAAACTGCTCTGAAAATTATTTAACAAAGTTATGCGTTTTATGGAATCTTGGAAAAATGGTGGGGGAGGGTGAAAAATCCTCATGGACTTTTCCTTATGTTACTTAACAGGATGAACTGGAGCTTGGTTACAATTTTAATAAGAATTTCTTAATTAATCCAAATGCAGACTGGAATATGAAACCCGCAGAGGACTTGTTACTCCACAAGAGCAGTAGGTCAACCCCAGCCTCTGCTGGGATCTTTCAAACAAGAGATATGAAGCTGCTGTGTGCAGTCTAACATCAAAAATAATGGATTGAGACTTTATTCAATTGCAGCCTGGATTGAGCTGAAAATCCACCAATAAAATATGTAGATTAAATGGTTGAAATGGATCTACTTCAAATGCTTTTGTTGGGGGGCTGGTTGGATCCAGTAGGAGTCACCTCAGTTGGTTTGACTGTCATGGGAAATGTCTTTAATATTCTCTTTAGATGTAGGAATTCCTGGTAATCACTTTTCCATGGCTGCTAAAACCGAGGTTTGAACACATATGATGATTTTCCTGCATGTTCTAAAGATTCATTTTATTCCCAAAAGACAGACATTGAAGGTCTTAACTAATGGTGTTTGATCAGTAAATCATGTATTGCTTAAACAAGCAAACTATTAATTAATGCATCATTATGGTTTCTCGCAGAGGAGATGATCACAATTATCTCGCCAGCGTTCCGCTGTGTCCGTTTGACCAATGGGTCGTACTGAGTAGCTTTTGCAACCTGTCATCTGAGATTCTTTAGTTGTTGTTTCTTAGCCAACCCGTAATAGAAGCTAAGTATTGTGGATGATCAGCCTTTTTTTTTTTTTTTTAATTAAAAAAAAAAAATATATATATATATATATATATGTATATATATATATATACATATATATATATATATATATATATATATATATATATATATATATATATATATATATATATATATGATTCATTCAACTAACTAAAGTGTGCCACTAATTTCGAGTCGGGGATTAAATCAGTATAGAAAATAAAAATAAAAATATGAAACAGTGCGCTGAACAAGATGTGATTTTCTAAGCTTGGTCTGGCTTAATGTAAATAAGTTCTCAATTCAAAGTGAATGGTTGGTCTTACTCTGACTTTAGTGTCTTAAACTCTTTATCTTCTACTTACTTTATCTGTAGGCTATATATGGCTATATATGTTAATATGTTCCCAATATGTGAATATGTAAATTTCATATGTTGCAGATGTTAATATGTATGTATATTATTTAACTATTTATGTTTGACCCCACCCCCCCCTGCTGCCACGATCGCACAAATTTCCCCACTGTGGGACAATAAAGGTATTATTATTATTATTATTATTAACAGATTTTCTCCGTCACTTCACGATAAAAAGTGATTCCCAAATATTTAGCATTATATAATAGTCCAGCACAGACATACCAGTGCAGTGTTCTCAGTGCTCATCTCGATCTTCCCTTCGAAGGGTCCCCATGTTGTCCCAACGGGGAGTTGCTGTCGGCTGTGGATCCGACGCTCTCCATCTTTAAGGAATCCATCCAGTTCCCCTGAAAAGACAACCAGATACCAAGGAGTTTAGCTGCAGCGCCCTACATAGCACACCCGCTCCACATCAAGTCGCGCTGACATGACTTCATTGTCTTTTCCCCTCAAACCTACACGTGTGATAACATGAATCCTCGAACCCCCCCTTAACCAGGAGGGAAGGTTAAAGCCAAGCAGTTTCAAAGTGGGTAAGCAAATCGAGCCAGCATCTATCTGACGGTGTTCCTCAGACACACAACACGCTAACCTTACTTGAGACGTGTCTCGTGTTGAGATAATCTCTGTGAGACAGTGCAGACTTGCTGGCTGGCAAGAGCAGGCCTATTTCTGTTGTTCCAGGAAGGCCGGGCCTTGTTAGTCTGTGCAGAGCTCCTGTTAATTAGCAGTGAAAGCGGATAGCACCGTTAGAACAACCGGTGCTCACCTCCCTGACACTGGAACCATCTTATCTGTTAGATTCAGTCCACTTTTTCAGGATGGTGACTAATCAAATAGTTATGATAACCCATGGTGGATAGGGTTTTATTTTATTAGGTGGGTTCTCTGTGTGTATTTGTGTCTGGGTCTGAAACGGAACACACGCAGATCTCAAATGCACTTTCCAGCATGGATACCTCCACCTGTCTAGTTAGAGCAGGTTTATTATTAAACGAGGAATTACTCACACATTTGTTCTGTAACGGTGGTTTCACACCTCAAACACCATCCAACGTCTGATTCAAGGATATGTGTTTTTATTGCAGTTTACATTTGATCTGTTTCTTTTTTTCAAAATGCACTTTTGCAAAGAACGTTCCATGACATACGTACAACCAGTCATCCTCATTTACATTTTTTTTAAATTGTAATTAAAAAATGCATCTTAGTTTTGTTTATCTTTTCCATTTTGTTTTGTTTTTATTGACGATGATTGCCTGTTTTAACTTCCTGTTATCGGCTTGACAAGATATCGTCCAAACTTCTAACTTGATTTGTTTGCAGTGTGTAAGCGCTGCAGCCCTGGTTTATTTTTATCCAGACTGAGATCACTTCTTTCTGTTGGATCAAAGTCAGTCTGTTTGATCTGGACCTTGATCCAGGGGGAGGTTTCACATCTCAAAATTTTGGTCTGGATCAAACTGAAAAGTCTGACAGTCCAAATGAAACAGACAAGACATTTCTTCACACAAGAAATTTCAATCAGCTCCTGAACATCATCGATATTCTTATATACTATAACTGAAAAAAACCTGCCCGAAAAAATCGTAATGTATGTTTAGTTATAGGTTTATCTTAAGAGCTGTTAACTGGAAGTCTTCTGATGTATTGTTCAAAAAAGGTAACAGGTTCATGTGTGTTCATGTTGAATGCACTCAAGTAGTCATGAACTTTCCGCTATGTATGTGGTATAATGACCTATTCAGCTCTGTTCTACACAGTAAATATCAATCATGTATCTGTAGCACGCCTTTGTGTCGGTCTGTATGGAAATGTGTGCTTATGTGCTTCTGTGCATGCATAAACATGATTGAAACATCAGCCTAGTGTCATTATCCTCCACAAATGACATGCTGAACTTATACTCGTCTGCGGTGGTCAGTCCGGTAACCGTTAAAAGCTAAATGTCACCCATAATACGAAATCTGCATCACTGCGACACAAACGCATGGTCAAGCATTGGGACGTTTTAGAGGAAATACATGCGCAGTTTTTGGAATAGTCCTAAAAAAAACAAAAAAACGAGACAATCTGGACGGTGTTATCTCATTGATTCTTTCCCGCTGCCTCCCCTCCTGTGTTCCTGCAGCATGCTGTCTTCCTGGTTGCTGCAGTGGAAGGTGGGTGAGCTCATTACACAGAAATAATTAAACATTGGTGCACAGCTGGTCATCATCACGGAGAGCAACAGCCACCGCTTGATGCATTCTGTTTGTGCTCAGATAAGACCCACGGCCTTTAACCGCTTGGATGCAAGTTCCTGTTTAGCCTCGCTTGACAAACAACTCAAGCTTTCTACGGCCAACAATTCTGATTCCTGTCCTTCTCTCTTTTTTTGGGGGGGAAGGAGGTGGGATTCTTGGAGTTGAAAAGGGAATAATGGGCAGTGTAGGTGCAATGTGTGTGTGTGGGGGGGGAGGTAGGAGTCGTGTTGTGTCGTTTGTCGTCCACCATGTTTAGGTGGCAGTTGTGTGCATTTCACACAAAGCGTTGCCTGAGGACTTTGGCTCACAGATGGTTTGTCACATCTGTTGCAGACACGAGTGGAAGATCTCCACAAAAACACCCATGGATGAATAATGAGCTCACTTCATGCACTATCTGTATCTCTACGAGCATTTCCAGGTTTATTCACATATAAAAACACTCTGACAGACGTCTTCTGCTATCAAGGAATGCTTATTTTATATGTTGGTACTGTAATTTTGGCAGCAAAGACTTTTGATCATTGCGATAATTCAATTTCTTAGAGACCCCACATCCAAACCCTACCACCAAAACACATCACAAACACATTTTGCACAAACGTAGCAGACAGAACGAGGAGGAGAACCTGTGATGGGCCATTAGGAGCTGCACTGGTAATAAATCTCTTCATGTCCTTCATCACTCAATTTTCAAATATCACACCTCAAACAAAACAAAGCTTAGGGACCTTTCCTCCAAATCCCAACTAAGCCCGCTTTGCCACCTTCACCCTCTGCCCCCACCGACACCCCTTCAGCTACCACCTACTCCCCAACCCCCCTACCCCTCCCTCGATAAGATCATCATCTGTCGCTAGACTCTAGGGTCTGTTCCTGCACTCTGCAGATACTTGGCAGACCAATGAATGTCCCCTTTGTGTGGAGAGATCCTCCTCAGATAGCGCCAAAGATGCTCCATGTTGGCATCTGTTTGCTGTTTTGTTGTTGTTGTTTCTTTTTAATGTGTGTATGCATGTCTCTCTTTGCTGTTATGGTGTATAGAGAACCTCATCTCTCCCTTCAATGGCATACGACTGACTGAATGAGTTCTCAGTGGCAGGGCGGTCTGATTTCAGGACCAAAGAGGTGAGGACTTCTAACATAGAGACCTTACAAGGCAAGAACTATGGTTTTCAGTAGTGAAATATTATCATGCATAATTAAACACAAGACTCTCCCATCAAAATCATGTTCTCCTTTGCACGCCTAACATAAACTGATATATGTTTTATGATCTTTATACTGACTGATTTATTATTCCTGTTGTCTAGTTTTGTGGCTGACGGTTACAAGAATTCTGTATTATTCTTGGTACCTCTGTATTTATAGATATTTCAGATTTTCATTGTTTTTTAAAAATTAAACAGACTTTAATGTCCAAACTGGTTTTAGTTACAACAGTAAAAGAAATATTTGTACCCATAAGTCCTTAAAATTCAATGACACATTTCAGTGTTAATGTTCCTATTAATGCACACCAAGGGAGAATTCTCCATGTGTAATATCTGGCCAGATGTCAGCTGTTTTGCTAATAGCCAGACATGACAAATAACATATTCAACTTACAACTGCTGATTAGTTAAAGCATTTGCTCGAGCCGTTCTCCACGTGTATTTCGCTTCTCTAACTGGTTCAAAGAATCATCTTCATGAGGCAGAAACCGCCTGCAGCATAATAAAATCTTGATTACTGATCAAGCCCGTGTTTTACTTCACCATTTTCCAGTTATCTTGAGCATCCTAACTGTAAGGACGGATGTGACTGGGAGACAAAGAACGACACGAGACGAGACAAGAGGGAAAACGCGCTTGAGCTTTACACGGCTGATGATCCCTGTTGATATCAAGCAGTACCTTTGAATCAAAGCAAATAAATGACTGCTGTTCAAAGTTCAATATCCTGTTCGAGGCAATTCACAGATGTCTCGCTGAACCCCAGTCATCTCCAGTGACAGGCCGTGTTATGGAGCCAGCAAATGGGCTATAAATTAATATACCATAAGAGAGGCATATGGGGTGAAATGGAATGCTCTGTATCGGTTCAACAAAAGGTGCCACATCTTTAAAGCAGATATGTGATATGAAATTTTACAGCTGAAGGAGAAATGTCGCGGAGCTTTGATAAGAGAGCGATGAACTTTCTCCACCCCTACCCAAACTGCTTTTATCAGGTCCTCGCTGGCAAAATGCATCATTTATAACCCACAGCCCACACTATTATCTCTGAGAAAGACAGTGGGTTTAAAGCAGTGGAAGACCCCCACCATCTTTGTCTCCTACTCACCTACCACTAACACCCCCACCCCCACCCCCCCAGCCCAGCCTCACCTGAGTAGAGCAGTATGTCTGCGGCCCTAGGAGGTGAGGATAAAGTTTGGTGAGGACAAAGTTGCCAGGCAACAACATGAGTTCGGCTATTAGAGAAGGTGGAGGGTGGTGGGGTTGTTTCACATGGGGGGGGTCCAGCCCATCATGTTGTCGTTCCATTCAGACTATATATTTCAGGGTACAGTGCACCCTCGCATTTTCGGGCATCAAAGCTTGTGATTTCATCTCATCGCGGATTTTTGGTAGGCAGTCATGTGATACCGTACGGGCATTCTATTGGCTGGCGGAATCCGGAAGTGCGCTCCGTTGCGTGAGTCTCCGACTCACGTGAGACACAAAAGTGCTTTAAACAGACAATAAGAGTGTGGGAAAAGGTAACACAGATAGGATAAATAGTTTGTTGCTCCTTCGCGGAATTTGCTAATCGCCTGTGGTTCCTGGAACGCATTAACCGCTAAGAACGAGGGCGCACTGTATTATTTCTGGTGGACGTTAGACAAGAGCAGTGATTACATTGTCGTATCTGCGCCTTTAAATCACCACTACAGCTAGAATTTGGTTAGCTTAGCTTAGTATTGTGACAGGCAATGCATGGCAAGTGTTTGTCTGGGACCTTAACGGGTAACAAAATACCAACCAACGGCTCTAGAGCTCACCTGTCCTATCCCTAATCCTTCACCATTGATAATATGATGGGGAGTCGTGTAGGAATAGAATTAAAGGTGCTGTCTGCGGCTCTCTCTACGTCACCGTACCTGTTTTCAGTCTCTGTAGCCGATCTAGCCAAACTGAATGCTGAATAAGATAAAGATCTTTGTGTTAAACTTGTCATCTAACTTTTTGGCGGAGAGCAAAACAAATCCTTAAATGAAAAGGCGACCCATAGACGTATAACACATGGCTGCTAAGTCAGAAATGAACACGACTTTAGCTCCATTCTCTACCTCCTGTACGGTGATCGTTGATAAAGGACTCAACTCACTAGGTCTACTGGTCCTCCATCACGGGTACGTCCTAGGAACTCCGTAGTTATGGAATGATCACAACGAAAATAAGACTCTGACCATGATTCTGAGTTTGAAATGCACTCATATAAACGTTAAAGAAATGACAAGGGGTGGAATAACACACACACACACACACACAAACCACATCTCGAGGTACATTACCGTAGCAGAGACTGTTGTTTGGTGTCATTGAACAATTGAAATATAACAGTTGTCAACACTCTGTTTCATCAGAGGCCTGGTATAGTCAGCAGCAGGCTCCCTGACAACAATCTCTGAGACATCCATCTTTGGAGAAGCACTGCAATTTCTATTGAAAGTATGTGTGGGGAGACAGCAAAACTTAAAGAATGACTGTCTTCACACAGAGATATCACTGTATCGATGACAACATCTAGAGGACACACCACTCCAGCAGGAATCTGATCATTTTAAATGCTTTCTTTAAAATTTCAGAACCATGAAGAAGGACATTACTCCTCCTGAGTGTGTCAGGGTGAGTGAGTAATTGATGGTATAGGCGTCGAGTAGGCATGTATTTCAGACAGATGGATGGAGACTTTAGCTCTCAAAAAAAAAAAGAAGTTGCTGCTTCGTATGTTCGGTCTCGTCGTAAATTACGTGCATGAAGCACAGCATGACAAACAGATATATTTGGATGGAAGCACAGATGAAGATTGGTTTGAAAAATCCTTGCCCGTGTTTTGAAATATCTAAACAAACACGTTTTTTTTGTGTGTGTTTTTTTTAGCAAGGAACACAAGTAAACATGGCTACCTCCAAGTGTTGATGTTCTGCAGTTAATTTTAGACTATTTTTAAAAATACTCCTGAATACTCCTCCCAAGTCAATTACCAGGCTGCAACTTCCCCTGGGTAACGGGGGAATTCTGTTTTTTTTTTTTTTTTTTCTTTCCTGGGTGACCTAGTTGTCTTTTGTGAGTAGGTTTTAGCTGGAGCAGTTTGACAGTCAACAGATAAGATGGATTAACGTTTTTTTTTTTTTTTTTCCATCCAGTTTTGATGTGAACAGCGTAAAAGCGGGTTAAATCATTGAGTTTCAGGAGTATTTTTAAAAATGCCTGGAGATAGTGCGATAAAGGAGCTAAACCTAAGACTTGGACTAGGGAGGTCAAGGTCGAGGCTTCGGAGAGCAGCAACCGGGGTGACGGCGGGCCAGCCCCCGTCCCTCTCAGAGCGAGCTGATTGCTGCAGCCGAGCCCACCTCTCATCACTCCCAGAAAAGATACACACCAAAGGAGTGAAACAAAATCCGACGAGAGCTTGACGGGTGGCATCAAAGAGCAGAACACCCTTTGCCTTGTGTGGGTGCCTGTGTGTGTCTAAGTAAGCATGTGGTATGTGGAGAGAAGAGGGGAGGTGGTGGTGGTGGTGGTGGTGGTGGTGGTGGGGGTGTTTAATTCCTGCTCGCATTCTACTGCATGCATGAATGAGATGGAAGTGTGCGTCTGTATGTAAAATATTGTTTCCCTCCACGAGCAACTAGCTCCATAATTATGTTTTGATTGTGAGCGCTAAAATAAAACAGCAATTAATCTGTTGATGTGAGACAGAAAATAGAAATACAACGTACATATTAAACAACCCCGCTTTTACAGAGCGCTGCGACATTAAAACAAAATCACACTTTGGGAGAAAATAATTTACAGACCTCCCCTTCCCCTCCCACCACCAAACCCCCAAAAACTCTTGATCTGAGGCGTGCTTAACATGCGCATAAGGAGCTGACAGCCGTAAAGTCACGTGACGCCATCACGGCCAATCCCTGAATTGGTTGGAATTTTTTTTAAGCCACGCTGTGATGAAGCCACTTGAGCATAAGAAAAAGGTGAAGAGGCGACGGAAATAACAAACAAATCAGAGACGATGCACCCAGTCAGACGCTACATGTACCTTGTTTGTTTATCGCATGTCACATCTGGCCAACGCTGAGAGGGTTTTTTTTTTTGGCTCAAAAATATTTCTGAGGGAAACATATTCAGACGCGTTTTGTGGCCGTCTATTCCCCCACTGCTCCTCATGTTGGTGACAGGGGAGAGTAATCCTATACACAGGCTGCTATTGTGAAATGAGAAACTAGCCTCCTTCACTGCCAGAGACCAGATGCACCTCTCTCCCTCTCTCTCTCTCTCTGTCCTAATCTGTAAACGACTTAAAGGAGCCTTATCTCCGGGCTCTTCTGCTTCATTTCATGCTTGATTTACTTTAATTTGTCTGATAGGGCACAAGGATTTGGAAATGGCCCATCTTTCGGTGGAAAATGTTCTGATTTTTCTCTGGCATTGTTATGTGGAGGTTTTTTGACTTTTCTCTCCCCCTCTCTCTCACTCCTCTTTCTCTTTTTTCCCCCCATCTCCATCTTTTTTTTTTCTCCCACTCTCCCTCTTCCTCTCTCCATCCCTCTTTCTTTCCTTCTCCATCATGTCTTTTTCTTTTTTCTTCTGTCTTCTTTTGAGGTGGGGTGGGGGGCGGAGGGTGGGGTTCTTTCTTGCTCCGGTGCAACAGTCTGTTTGAGTGCATTTAGATTCAAGCTACCACAGCAAGAAACAAGTTTTTCCATGAGGTGTGATTTTAGTGATGGGGTGCCTCCGACACTGGAGTCATGTTTGCCTTTCAGATCCACATTGAGGCGCAGAGCAGCCGAGTGCTTCAAACCACAAAGATCTTATGTTTAAGTTAAGAGGCGACTGGCCCTCCAGTTTAGCAAGTGGGTGAGCGGCTGGTGCTGATAAAGTTCCTCCACAATGAGGGACAGGGACGAGCGACATGTCTGCAGATGCCTCCAGTTCTTTTTTTCCTTGCTGGCGGAACTCAAGTACTTGCACGGCTGTCTGGTTACTCCCATCACCAAGACATTTCCCCCTCTTCCATTTAGTGATTGAATGACAGTAGAGGCACTGAGCTATGATTAGAGGAGCCCATATCTCACCCAGATCCTGAATAATCTCCATTCCCACCCACCGTTGACCAAAGGCAACAGAGGCGACACAAAAAAGCCAGGGAAAATGAGACAAGGAGAATGGAAAGAGCTGTCCTGTGTGCACGCAGATGTGATGCGGTTCCGCCGGCCTCCTCAACACACTCAGTGTGGCCACATCTAAATTCATTCCAGCTGACTAATCTGAACGGCAAACGTTGCAATCAAAGATTTTAACATTCAAATCTGTAAGAACCAGAAGGGATAATAAAAAAAAAAAAAAAAACAAAAGTCATGAATTGGAGATCTGCATTAAACAATTCAATTCCTTCTCTACTGATAGTACACACGATCACTTTTCTCCAAACAGACTGACACAAAACGTCACAAACCACACCTCCAAACATAATGTGCATAAATACATGGTTAAACACACACACACACACACACACACACACACACACACACACACACACACACACACACACACACACACACACACACACACACACACACACACACACACACGCAGAGGAAGGAAACAGGGAGACCATTGAAATTCATCTCACAGCCTGAATTTACTTAACTGCGGGTCTGTGTGTGGTGATAAACGGAGTGATGATCCGGCAACACGTCTTTATCCATGCTTTGCTTTAATTAACGGCGGCTTGTTTGTTGAAAAGATGATTAATATGCCAGTGAAAATTGCATAATTGAATACCACAACATCCACACAATCAGGGAGGAACATGCCATTTTTTTTTATTAACTTTTTATTATCATTATTATTGCTATTATTTGGTATTTTAATTCACTTGACAAGCACGCCCCACCCCCCCACCAGCCCCTAAACAGAGAAAAGAAGGAGGTGGAATTGGCGTGACCAGCGGGCCGTGCATAGCCCCAACTGTTCATCACCAATGAGGGGCCTTCACAGGTGGGGGGGGGGGCATGTTCAGATTTCAATGTGTACCAGCGTGAATGAGTGTGTGTGTGTGTGTGTGTAACAGAGAGAGAGAGAAATAGTAGGGGGTCTGGGTTTTGGAGGAGATAGGATTTGGATGGGACTGAGTGCATTCCTATGGCCAAATAATAACGGGAGGGCACCAAACCCCATGAAAGTCATGCATATGAAACTAAGCACTATCTGGAGCACTTGCATCCAGATTTTTGGAGGGGAAAAAAAAAAAAAAGCCTTCATTCACGCATGAAAGAGAACTACAAACCAAAGCCACTCAGATATACTCTGTAGTTTCATTCTAAAAAGGCTCAAATAAATGAAAATTTCCACATACAAGAAAGTTTCACTTCAGCAATCCAGAGTTTACCCAACGTTACGTCCCCTAGCGCCACTCGCATGAGAGTCTTCATGCTAATGCTGAATACACACGGCGCATATTCAAGCAATTACAGCGATACCTCTTAGGAAAAAAACGCGTGCAAGCTACAGAGAGCCTGGAAGGGTAAAGCATGGCAGAACAAACACATTCAGGGAGCTAAAGAAAGATGCAATGAATGTCAGGTCTCCTGGGGGGGGGGTAGGAACACCACCAGGCGTGCTTTAAGTCGGCTTCATATTTAGCACCAATCCCCAGTTCTCTCTACTGAGAACCTGGTAATGTGAAATAGTAATCAGAGTGAAGCGATGGCATTGTGAGTGGACACAGATTTTTGCTGAAATGCAGACAAAATGGTTGGAAGTGAATCATCTTATTAAAAGCATTCTCAGCACGCCACAGCCCACGTATCCGCACAAAAAACTAGAGCTGAATGTGGTGACATCTCCCTCAGATGATAAGAACAGCGATTGCATTTTGCCCTATTTTAGATTATATAACTAACAACCATGAACTTCCTTCATAAAGCCTCTTAGTATAACAGATCAGTGATTAAATTTGCATCAAAGCGATGCAGCATAGCAGTACAGTGATTTGTCTAATCTCTTGTTGCACATTTCATCATTATGATCACACATTGTGAATTTGTGTGTGTGCATGTGTGTGTGTGTGCATGTGTGTGTGTGTGTGTGTGTGTGTGTGTGTGTGTGTGTGTGTGTGTGTGTGTGTGTGTGTGTGTGTGTGTGTGATGGTGTCTTTGCACACAGGTGATCTATACGGTGAAAAAGCGTCATCGTCTCTCTTCAGAAAAAAAATCTATTTGGGAAAAAAAAAAACCCAACAATGTTTACACACAACGCTTTGATTGCAATTTAATTTTACATCACTCTGGGCCTGGAACTCACAGGGAAACTAATGATGGACTTTCATCATCAGTATCAGCAATCTCCATGTCATTCATGTTTTGTGAGACTTGTGTGAAGACTTTGAATAAACCCCTGGAGGAGCGAGATAAAACCTTCCCTTTTTCTGAGAGAGAATTGCCATGATGCACGTCCAAATTTCTTGATTACAAGACGAGAGAGGAAAAAAAAAATAAAACCTTGAATGAAAGCCTTGCGCTGAAAGTTTTTCAGTTTGCTGATATAACAGTCAAGTGTGTCTATAAGTCTACTTAAAACGCTTAGGTATCAGTGGAGACAGCTGCGACACCCCCGTCTTATGATTCTGTCGAGACAGTACATTATCAAACCTTTCTTACCGCTCCCAAGCTACATTTCCGGTGACAAAAGCTTTGCAAAAGCCTCCTGAAGGATTCATCTATATCCTAATATTTCCAATCCAATTTAACTGGAGAAGGCAGAGTGGTCTGAGCACTAGTTTACCAATCTTTGCTTTCCAAGACTCTGTGTGCAGAAGGCTTGAGGGGTTCAATCAATGGCGCTTTGATCTCGGCTGGAACCATAATTATTTAACATTGTTACAAGGATTTCTCTAATCCATCCTACCATTAAATCCCTTTTACACTCTCATCTTCTGCAGCCTAATCTGCATCTGGGTGCTCCGTTTGTCTCTCTCCCTCATTTTGGCTCGTCCCTCCTTCCTTGACGACATCCTGACTTTATAATGGACTTGGCTGCTGAGTTAGAAAATGCCTTGTTTACCGAGAACAACCTGACTGAACTGTGCTGAAATGGACAGTTTACCGGTTAAGAATAGGGTTTTTTTTAGCCTACAGGAGCTTCATTTAGTTTACTTTCAGCTCAGTCTAGGGCAAATTTTGAAAACGCATTAAATTTAAATGTGAATTTTTAAAAGTGTGTGTAAAAGTGTGAAGAAGAACCAGGAACTAAGTGTACACCGTCTTTACAAGCAGTTTCTCGTTTCCCCATAGAAACAAAACTTTCTTAGGTTCAACTAAAAGTTTAGGGAAACTCCTGCCATAAAGATTCAATCTGTCCATTTATTTTGGTGACCACTTTGACTTCAAACATAAAGGGCCGACTGTCCTTTTGCAAATATTTGCAGTGTTTTACCATGATATAAATAGCATCATGGCCAATAGCAAACATTTGTTGAGACACCTGTCATGGCATCGTGGCCATCTGGTCTTCTAATTCTTCTAGCATGACATATGTGCATTAAACCTGAAATGTCTGTTGTGGATTTTTTTTTTTTTTTTTTTTGCTTTATTGGGTTGTTTTATTAATTTTTTAGGAGACTAGAAGACGGATTGGATGCTTCTGGGTTGGCTGGAGTCAAAAAATGAGACTCAAAGAGTTTTTACGTCTGAGTGAAGCGTCTTTGATGTCCTGAAAGGAAAAGGAAGAGGGTGGATGTATTTTTATATCTTTTTCAAGGTGGTGGTGTTGGTGGTATGTGTGTGCGTGCGTGTGTGTTTCTGTGTTGGAGCTTCATCCGTGTCTGCCCATCAGGTAGCCAGATTCTCAGATGGCCACTCCTTCAGCTGACCCCTGCCTTTCCCTGGCCAATGACCAGCTGGCACCAGGAACTGGCCGTCACGCACAGCCAAGAGAAGGGATTGTGGACAAGATGGTCACATGGTCCCTGTTACCTCTTTGTCACTCTCTTCTTTCCTTATTTTAACCCATCTAATGCCTCAAAGTCAGAATGCCACCACTGTGTATAATGCAAAAGCAGAGGATAGAATAAATTGGTATTACATGTAAAAAAAAAACTGCTTTGTAATGAATAAAGGATTCTTTAACCTAAAGCTTTGTTTGTAGATAATAGATTGAACAATGAAAGACAAATATAATTTAGGTTTTGAGTTTTGATTCAGAAGTATTCATTCATTTCATTTTAACCTTGGTGGCAAACTGAAATTCTGTGTTGCTGATGATGACGGTTATCATCATCATCATTATCATATGGTAGCTACACGTTGCCAGTCCACTGCTCCTTAGGTCACTCCCTTAGTGTGACTGTATAGAATCATCATCAGTGGAATTTCTCTTTAATAAGTTTTATTCTTAAGTTACACATCATCTTGACGGTTTTCTCATTTGGTGGACAGTGAAGTTGTATCACCATCTGAAAGAATCCATGCATCTCCCCACCTATATATATCTGAAAAAGGTCACTTGAAAACCTCACGGTGTCACGTATTAACTCCACCCACTACCGCCCAACCAATCACGGTGCATAAAGGAATCACGTGAACAATATGGCGTAAGGCACCGAGGTTTTTTGTCGTGGTTACTCCTTTCATCCATACGACAACGCAGATATCCGGGAAGAAAACGCCGGCCAAAATGAAGTTTTTTTGTAAACGCCGGGTCTACGTTGTCGTGTGGACGCTGTAACCCAAACTTTTTCTATCCGGGGGGGGGGGGGTAGCCCATAGGTCCTGCTTCAGACATGCGTCAGTCCACATGAGTTGATTACAGTAGATTGACGTGTTCCACTAAATACCACACTGAAGCAAACGGTAATTAACAAGCTTAACAGTTTCAGCAGAAAATGACAGCGATCACAATTACAGCGCTCCTAACGAACCCTGGATTTTCCACGACTTTCATAAGGGGGTGTAGTTTACATGAGCAAGCCTTTAGATAAGGCTGAGAACAAGTTCATTAACAAGAGTTAGCTAGCGAACACACACCATTCCCAATCAGCCCGGAAGGAGAGCAGGAACGAGAGAGACAGTGAGATTCCTATCGCCGCCAGTCCATGAAAATGAAGAGAATAGCATGACGCGCTATCTCCCAAATCAGCCACTGATTGCGAAACATCCGTGACAAGAAATGAACACGAGACAGAAGATCAGTGTGCAGATTTGCTTAAGGACATACTTGTAGAGACGAGGGGGAGAGAAAGAGAAGTCGCTGGGTGTTCCACATCAGAGACCCGGCAGTCTGAACGGCACAGAAGAGGCAGCTATCAGATGAATAGTGAGTTATTCTGCCGCGCTTCTCTGCCGCTCCAGACATAAAGACAATCGGAGAACGGCAAATCGCGGACAGCACTTGACATGAGTAAGTAAAGTGGAGATGAAATGCTCGGACAAGAAAAAGTTCAATTAAAGGATGTAGATTGTAAAAGGCCTTTTGTTGTTACTCAGCAAAAGGGAAACGCTATGGAGGTGCTTCAATGGAATCACCAAAGCAGGTGGGCATGTTCCGTGTTAGCCCACCTCATTAAAAGGCTTCAGTCTCTTTTTATGTAACGGCCATTACACATCCTATTCAGATACACACACGCGCCGTGATTAAAAATTATCTGCCGGTGATCACAATCACACCTGCTTAAAAACTTAAGCCAAAGAATAACAAAGAACTTTTGAATGCCGAAACTATCTGAACATTTACAAAGAGATTAAAGGGTAGACAGTCTCAAACTAAATAAATTTGCTTTTAATCGCTTTGAACAGGAAGTCATGTCATTTCAAATTGTTCCTATCTGATTGTCTGATTCTCCCCTCTTTATTCAAATTATAACATGCCCATCTGACTTTTTCCAGCACAATGGGAAAAATTAAAAAGGGAAATGACCTTTCATGGCAGCCAATGATGAGGGAGTGAATGGCATTATTATGCGCCCCAGATTAATTTCTGCCCACTCTATGCTGCCCATTGAGAAAACAGAGGGCCACGACCGCCTCCGTGTAAGGCGCGCGCTAATTGGGAGGTGCATCATAGAGATGCAGGGAAAGTTTGGCGACATCATTATGAATTGATTTCTCTTCCTCTATATTCAGCAGAGATAAGGACACAAGCCTTATCAATGACAGGCAGTCTTTAGACTGGTTGTCATTTGATAACCAGACCTGCTGTGGTTCAGCAGAAAGTGAAAGCGTGCCTCGCATCACCTCCTCTGCAGTCGCAGAACCACTTTACTCCCTCAAGACCAGACTCTACCTCCTCTCTCCCTGCTTTGCCCGTCCGACAGTGTGTTTCTGAGCCTCTAATTCTCATTCTGATGGCTGAGAAGAAGCGGGAAGGATAATTACAGTCAGTCATACATCTAGTCATGCTACATCCATCCCTCCTTTTCAAAGCAGTATTTTTAAGCTCAGCGTTTTCTCCCTCAAAAGGGCCTTCTCCCGCATGCGATGCCTTCTTTTTGTCATGGCCCCCATAGTTCTGAGCTGACCCCCTCAGCCCTGTCTCCTGACTGATCACAGTGATGGTTTATTACTGTCGTCCCTGCGTTCTTATCTTTAGCCAGCAATGCTCATTTCCTTCCACAGATTTAAATGCAAATGCGAAATTTAATGATAAATGCATTATCTGATAGGTGCGATAACACTGATTCACTGTCAGTATAAAATACACACCCCGGGGGGCTGCGAGCCAGCAAGCACAACTTGCCCAAATCCACTTTTTTCCTCCCCTCGCTCTCTCCTCTTTTTTCTTTCTCTCTCTCTCTCCCTCTATCTCTCTCCGTTTTCTCTTTTTTAGAAATGCGTGTACCTGCAATAAATTCTTGAGGTCATTTTATGCATTAAAAGGAATCACATTTTCTGTGATCAGCAGTGTGCTAGTGCTGAGCAGTAATTGCTGTGCAACTGTCTTCTCCAATGTATTATCCATCTCTTTGATGAAGTTGCTTGTAGTGAAAAAGGTAATACTAGATTAAAAAAAAAAAAAGAGTTGCAAACTCTTCAGAAATGCCACATCTGCATTGTGTTATGTTTCTTTAAAAAAGAAATGAGGAATCTGTTCTTGTTGGTAATGTAGTGTGAGCACAATGGTGGGTGAACATTCCGTTAAAGAAGCGTGTTGTTCTGCCACACAGTTACAACATATGAATCAGACGTGTCCACAGATAGCCTACTGCTCCTTTCCTGTTTAAAGCCAAAATCCATGCGCTCAACACGCATTGCGGTTTCGTTAAAAATTACTTTTTCGAATGGCACTATGGACAATATCTCATATAATTCCTTACTTGGACCATCCCATTCATCCGACCCCACCGCTGCATGTCGAGCTTTCTCGCCCTGCCCGTCCATCTCCGTCTCGCCAGCTTCTCGATTGCCATCTTCCTCTCCTGCAAGCAGAAGAAACACAGAATAAGCACATGTGACATGAACCGAGCATCACCGTAAATGCTGCGCTCAGACATCTAATTTAATCAATCACTACATTATTTGACACTTGAAAAAGGTTGTATAACTCTCTTGTGCGGTATACGATTGTGTAATAATCCGAAGTCATGTGACCCATTGTCATTTGTGTATGTGTGACCGTGCAGCAGTAGTTCTGTATCTGTACGTTTGTTGTGAGCTCACCGCGGCCAGCTGCATACTTTTATGTAAAAGAAGTTCCCATGAGTGTTTGCAGGAACAGGAGGAAGCCCGATGGAACAGGAAGGAAAGCAAAGTGTGGGAGAGAGGTGGCTATTTATTACCTTTTGATCTATTGTGGAGCGAGCTAGAATGTGTGTTATAGGATGTGGGGCTGATTTACAGTCTCGGGGCTCACATAGGCCACGTTTAAGAATATTTGGGCATCGCTCTCCATGGTGTAAATGCTTAAAAACCTTGTTAAACAGACTCCGCCTCTTAATGTGCAGCACCAGCACTGGCAGGACATCCTGTTGAGTGCTCTTACATGCACTTAGAGTAAAGAAAAAAATCTATTTTTTTTGCATGTCTACAGTAAGCACAGTTTGTCCTCAAACTTTATAGGCACATAAATCAGAGTTTAGGAGGTTTCCCTACGTGGTGTTCTGAATACATTAAATATGGCCGACACAGTGATGGCACTGTGTCTCTCCAAACTCCGGAGAGGTAGAGGAAACCTGCTCGCGGCGTGCAGCGGCTAGCTGAGAGTTTGTGGAAGAACATTTCTATCACTTTTTTTGTCACCATATCGTTTTCATCCCTTTGATGTTTTAAACCGAATCATGAATGGTCAAGGACAGGGGATGGATTAGCACAACGGATTACTACACTTCATACTTTCAACAAGGAAAACCTGGACGCATGTGGACATTCAAATGTGAATATATTCCGATGACAGAGACGATACTTTGTTAAGATGTGGGTTAGATGACGTGGAATAAAAATAAAAATTGATCATCAGATTTGACGTTGTCTATGCTTGCTTACAACGTCCGTAATCTGATTTCCATCCCACTGCGTTAGCTCCCACACCTACGGTGACAACTGCCACAGGACACACATCACCTCACTCCAACACTGTCCATACTCAGCTGGGTTAATCTCAAAGATCAAGCACACACACCATGCTTGTTTAGCTGTTTTTTCTTTTTTTTCTTTTTTAACGTGACTCACTTCAAAGAAGGGAGCAAACATTGCCAAAAGGATGTCAGCTTTTTTTTTTTTTTTTTTTGCCTTGCCTTTTAAAAGAGGAGATAAATATTAAGGAAAAAAAAAAAAGTGAAACTGAAGGGATGTCTGCAGAAATGTCCTACTTACAGTACATGAGGTCATTATGACCCAGTTTTGCTTATGCAAGTGTCTGCTTGGGCCGGTGATTTCTTCCTCCACCCCCCCACCCCCTCCCCTGCCAGCATATTGTCAGGGAGCCCACTCAACTAAATTCCCCCAGTATTTATTGTTGGGCATGGAGTGCCTCTTTAGCATACTAGGCTCGTATTATGACGAGGATAACAAAGGCGTATATCAACAGTTCCTTCCAATGGAGTGGAGTTTTAAAAAAAGCGGGCAAGATAACATTAAAGGCACTACCTTGATCTCAGGCGAACATGTTAAGCCCTGTAACGAAACGTATTGGAAGTGTTTAATTACAGCCCGGGAAATGAAGCTACAAGATGATTCCTTAATTAAGCAGTGATTAAGGATTTTCTGCCTTCTATCTAATGCAGTTTGCAATGTATTTTAAATACAATCGCCCAGGCAACCTCACAGGGAACAATGTCACAAGGCTTTGATGAAGTTTGCTGCACACAAATGTCACTTGGAAGAAGAAGAAGAAGAAGAAGAAGAAGAAGAAGAAGAAGAAGAGCTGGGCAGCACTCCTTTACTCAGAGAATGGGTTGATAAAACATTGAACAAAGACTCCTTTTTTTATTCTTTTTTTTAAATGTGAATTTTGACCCTTCTGCACTCCACTTCATTCTCACAATTCCACCACTGGTAATAGAGAATGTCTAGTTTCATCATATGAATTGAAACCCTCTGCTATGTTATCACAGGAGGAAGATTGACAATGATCATCCTCTGCATTATCGCTGAGATCATAATTTACACCTGGGCTGAGGCTCCTTTCCCTCTGCAATCAAATGGTGATACTTAAGGCTGAGCGAGAGGAGCCCCCGAAAGGAACAGAAGAAGATGGGGAGGGCCACGGAGACGAGGCGACCTGCTGGGTGCAGGGTTGGCGGGCATGCAAGAGGAACCAGTGAGCTGTTAAAATCAGCCCTATCGCAGCTCTATCAAAGGACAGCTTTCTCGCCAAATCGCAGTCACACGCAGGGGCTATGCATTCAGGTCAATAAGCTTATAGGCGATTTACACACACAATTCCTGGAGCAAGGTAGCAACAAAGTCATATTGGCTTTTCTCTCCCTTTTAGCATTGTCTCTGGAAAGGAAGCCCTTGAAAAATGTCAATCTCTCATGTGCAACTTTAAGGAGCTCAGAGCATCTAATCCTGACCACTGAGTCTAGACAGGTCGCAATTTCTGCAAAATGGAGTATAAGTATTTTTTAAGTCTTCATATGGGATTGCACAGTTCTATATGTGAATGAATTCGAGGCTCAATCACTTTAACTCACTGCCATTTTTTAAAACCCGTCACAATCTCGCTAGCACTGGTGATGGTTTCCAGCATGTAATAATGGGTGTGTGTGTCTGTCTGTGTGTGTGTGTGTGTGTTTGTGCCTGCTGTCCCCCCAGTAGTGGTAGTGCTAGTGGGTTGACACTGTATATTTAGTTGTTGATGCAGATTATGCTGCAACAGATAAAGTCAATTCCAGGAAGCAACCTTTTTCACCAAAGTCAAGTATAGCTGTAAGACTTCTCTGCTATCTGAAAAATAGGTTTGAATTGCATGCAATTTGTGGCAGGCAGAGCACTCCAATGGAGGGAGGCTATTAGTGAAATGCCTTTCCACTGTCTCTTTAAATGCCAATAAATTCCCATCATTACAGAATCTGGCAGTTTTCCTCCCTGTCTGCAGCCTGGGTCTTTATCTCACTCTGCCTTAGTCTCTGAGCATGTAGATCTGGCCCAGTTAGATTGTCATACTTAACAAACATTAATGATTAATTTCCTCCACTGAGTCAAATGGGGCTAAAGGGATGACTCGATTCATCTTATCGCGCCACAAATTAGCATTTCCCCATATTCTTCCAGCATCAACTGTGCATTAAAATTCCACATTTACAATTCTGGGCACTAGCAGCTGTGGCGAAAGCGCCAAGGAGATCTTCCTCCTGTGTTGCTGGAGATTCTGATTACTTCTTGCGTTACACAAAGGGTGGCATAATTAATTCTGCCATTTTCTGTTTGTTCCTGTACGTCTCTGACTGCTGCAAGTCAAATTACTCACTCAGAGGTCAAGGTGGGTTTGTAATGCTCTATGTTAGGTCCTGTGTGTGCAGCGCTGAGCTTTCACTATTCACTTTCGACGGAGGAAAATGTTTCTGCCTGCATTACAATTCCAAACTACCACATTTATTGAAAAAAAAAAAAATCATGTAATACGACTACACAAAAAGATGTTCTACAGTGAGGAAATGAGAGACGTGAAATGACATGTAAATTTACTGTCAGGGCTAAGTAAGGAAGTCGTTTGTCATCAGACAACACTTGGAACGCACAAAGGGAACAGCTTGTGGCAACACCCTGCGCTGAACTTCACTGATAGCCAACAATAAAAAAGAGAGGGTAAAACAGCAAGGTGAAATTTCACAATTCCAGTAAAAAAAAAAAAAAAGATGCCACCCAGTGTATATAAAAGATGTGTCTTTCTCACAATTATTGAGACAGGTGTGTCAATAGAGGATAAATCCTCGCTGTGGATTCTGGCGTTCAGTTGAGGGCTCCTCACAAGCAGAGCTCCATAAATGTGAAACTGGGAAGTTGTTTGAGGTAAGATAAGTTTTTAATCACAGGAAAAAAAATATGGTTGTTTCTTGAATATGTGTGATTCTCAGTATGTAGCAGACCCCCCTCTAATTCCATGTCTATTAAAACAGCCCTCCTTCCCTCCAGAGCTGTGCTACTCTATAACATGCGGTTTCACTAATGCCACATTGAGTATAATAGACAAAACGTCTCTTCATACTAGCAGGTTAGTGCTTCATCTGTAGCTGTAATAGTTTAACCCAACACAGTTTGATCTATTATTTAAAACATTCATGAAGGTTTGCCAGCTGTGAGGTCAGAACCCCGTAAATAGGCCCTACATATTCATGAAGAACAATAGTGGAAGGTGTGGGATCCTTCATTTAAATAAACGTATAATCAACCACTATCACTACTAGCTGGAAAAACACCCTACTGGTACCAGACCAGTGAACAAAGGTATAAAGGTCAGGCGACAAGTCAATGTTTGTTTCACAGGTACCTTAGCCAATACAAATACAGTGCTTTCTATGGAACTAGAAGAAGAATGTCTTATTTATAATGTGGTCACAAACAATTTGCACCCATTTATTTACAAAGCTAAAAGGTTTTAGCTTTGTATAAAGGTGACATCCTTGTGGACTTGAGTTGAGATCTATCACTGAAACACATTCAACTCACTATTAAGCATCAGTCAGAGTCCAGCTATGTCGCCATCCATACACTCTTCCTCAACCATATTGCAAACCATAACTCTAAAAGCACCAAAAACCACCCGGAGCCTTGACACCATTAACAAAACAGGTGATGGAGTCGACGTCTCCCAGTTGAGAGGTCCCCAAACCTTGGACCAAGATGGGACATCAAGGTGCTCCATGCACTTATCTGGGGAGTCCCTTTTCTGCAAGGGTAAGGCAAATGACTGAGTCTTTGGTGGCATTCAACTTCATGACCTTTGCGCCTTTAAGCAGCTTTGCTACTTCACCGCACTCTGATCAAAGTTAATAAGTGCTTCATATGTTAATGAAAATTGGTACTCCTCTTTGTGTTCCTACAGCTTTTTAATACCTATTATAGACTGAAACTTTTAATGGAGGTTTTAGGTCCCCCTGACAAGCCCATTTCAGAGAGTGACTACACAGATACAAGGCTAAGCTAAGACCAGAGAGTCACTGCTCAGTGGAGGAACCTTACACGGGAGACCTTATTCTCTGGGAAGCAGCAGAAGATAAAGGCCACGGGATGAGTGGCTGCTTTAAAACCTACGTTCAAGTCCGCACAGGGCTAATTACAGCACGCCATCACATTTGAGAGGGTTTAGTTAATCAAGGGGGCTCTCTTTTTCTTCCTATAGTTGAGGAATAACACACTTAAACCATTTAATGCCTCCAGGATTGGGTACTGGCAGCTCCACATAAGTGGGGTAAATTTAAGCAAAGCCAACATTAGTTCAAATAGATCTAATTGAGGAAGGGATCATGGGGGGAATGGCTACACCTGATGATTGCGCACAACTTGCTCTGAGGAATAAAGAAATTTGGATAGTACATCATTTGGGTCTTAAGAGGCAAAGGGAGTCTTAACTTCTGTAAGCTCAGATAGGAAAGTAATAAAAATTGGACTGGTAAGGCTTGTGTCGAACAAGGAGCAGATTACTAGTGTCACTAAGATGTAATACATGACATTAAGTATTGTTGCAAAGTGTTGACTTTATTCACAATAATGGTGAAGAGATTTGAAGCCCAGTTCCTCACAAGGTTTTAGCCGAAACAATGGAAATATCAAAAAGGCTGCGAGAAGGTTCAGGAAAGATGTTCAGGAGTTGTGTCTTTTTTGTAAGCTGTAGCAACCAGTATGTACCACACCAGCTCTTAGATAGCAACTGGGTTATTACAAGACCATACATTGTACTTTGAAGTTTGCGTAAGGGCACATTACAAAGGAGGCAAAGGGTAAAGCTAACAAGGCGTCGCTGGTAATTGCAATTTCTGAACAATTGCTTCGTTCAACTTTTCCCAGAGAACAAAAGAAAAAACATCATTGATACGATTACTGGGGCATAGCCTACCTGAAACATGAAAGATTTATTTTTTTCTTCAGTAATGTAATCCCACCAGGCACATCAGTTAAGAAGTGTGAAGAAATAATTCTAAACAATTTTCCCTTTGAAAGGAGAAGGAAGAGGCAGACATTCAAAGCCCCGGCTTCTTCATTAAAAAGTCAAATTTATGGCTTCCGTGTGCCAGTAGGAGTGGGGACACCTGGGGTAGTGAAAAGCCACACGACCGTGAGGCTCGGAGGAGGCGGTGGGGGGGGGGTGATGAAGTTAAGGGGAAGGGAGGCGGGACAGGTCTGTCATCTTCACACTGTAACCTGGAGCAGACCACAAATTAGCTCCTGTGATGGCACGGTGTGACGGAAATGAAACAAACATACAAAGAAGCAACCTAATTGAATTGGAGTTCAAAGAGTACTCGGGCGCGTTTTTGGCGATGCTGAGGCGCTTTATAGCGCTGGACCTCCGAGCAGTAGCAGGTGCTGCTGAGCGTTCACACGGCTTTAGAGCCGGCTCAAAGGGAAGTGCAACGCTCTCCGGTGCATTAGTGTACGGTTGCACACCTTCACAGCACTATCACAGGGGAAGAGCCAGCATTCCCGATGCCATCTCTCTCCCAGATCAAACCACTGCTCTTGGGTGGACGGCTGGGATCAAATATCAAAATGGATAGTTTCATCTGTAGGCAGTGATGCAGGAGGAATTGTCATACAGACACAAGTTCTGCCAAGCTTGATTTTGAACATGTTGAGGAATTTTATTACACACTATTGGCTGTTCTTTTTTAATGTTTTGGCAAGATCGTGTCTCCGCACATCGTCTCAGATTAGGCATTTAAAAAGAAAGTAGTTCTTCATGCTGGTTAAGAACTACTTTGAAATATTTGGAATAACTACGCTACCCTCACCTTTGTTGCAGAAATACTCCATATCTTCACAGCTCATGTTCTCAGCCTCAAACTCGGCAGAGAAGTTCTCCTCCACCGAGAACTCGTCTTTGGCCAAGAGCTCGTTCTCCTCCGAGACACACTCCTCCTCCTCTTCCTCCAGGCCATCCTCCAGAGGACCTGAGGGAAAACACCCGTATGCACACATACAGAGACAGACAGACAGACAAGCAGGAACACACACACACACACACACAGGCGCACGCACACACACACACGCGCACACACACACACACACACACACACAGAAGAAAGCTGTTCAGCAGTTTCATCACATCCTCCCGGCTCTCGAGAAAAACTTCTTCCTCTTTTTTGCTTCTTTTGTTCGGATATGTAGAAACACAACTCAGACTGTGGTTTCTATGCACTGAGTGTTCAGTTACACAAAGATAAGGTTATGCCAATAAAGAATTTTATCGTATATGATGTATCACAAAGGTCCTTCAATTAAAGTCTTTGAAAAAAACCAAAATACAACTCCTTAATATTGTGTTCTTTCAAACCAAGCTGCCAAAAGAGTCAAGGTGAAGGCCGATTCTAATCCCGCTCCCTGCGCCCACAAACGGAGGGATGAGAGGAAAAAAAAAAAGTTCCATTCCAGACTTTCACACCGACGTCAGCGTGGAAGGAGAAAGGAAAAATACTTTTTATTAATTTGTTGGCCTTATCACAGGGTACAATGTTGATTTTCCATTTACATTCCATGCCTCCGGGTAATACACCAGTGCAATCTTGAAGTAGACACTTTTCCATGTGATTAATGCCCCCCACCCCCACCCCCCACCATGCCATATTATTTCTTTAAATCTAAATGATTCCAGTTTTGCTTGTAGCTGTACATCTCTTTTTGGTATTTGCATATTACCATTTTTGCTTCAATCAAGCGCACTGATGGAATTACTGTACTGCCACCTGAATTGCATTAGCTCCGAAAAAAAACATGACATCCGGCATTTGAATGTTATTAAGATAAAGTGGATATTGTGCACCACCTCTCTTCCAGACCAAAACACAACTTCAATGTCTGCACATGAATAGCAAAAGAAGCAATTTTTTGTTTAGTAAGATTTAAAATAACACAAACTTGCATTATTGTCATTTTGAGAAATCTCTTTCTTCTCAAGCTGAATAATCTGCCCCCCCACCACCACCACCACCCTACTAGCGAGACATAGGTCCTGTCTTGGATTCTGCCCGTCACATGTGAGCTATGTTGCCGCCTCTTGTGCATCATTCTGAAGCTCAAACAGAGTGCGCTAATATCCTCTGGACACCTTTCAACATGTTTGTTCTATTGTAACACGCGTGAGTCCCTCAGCTTTACTAAAGCAATAATTTCAGTTCAGAAAGTGGGGCCGATGTGCCTCTCCTGTTTCTCTTTATTCCTGCAATGAGCCTCATAAAAGACCCCCCTGATGTCCACAAACTGCTTGCTCTTTTCATTAGTCTTATAAATGACTCCTTTGTAGAGGCCCACATCTGCAGGAGCCCCGGACATGAAAAGAATTAGCGCACAGATCTCTAATAGACACTGTGGAGGCAAGAGTGCTGCTTTTAAATTAGGATACAGTTTTTATGATCTTATCTGATGCCTTCTGCTGATTTGCTGAGGAGCGAAATGAAGCGTGAAGTGACTCGATGAGTCTACCATCGCCTGAGATGATACTGAGAGATAAATATCGCTGTATCAAGGGGAGATTGTATGACTGGCGTTAAAAGCTCCTGCCAAGGCAATTGAACACAGTGTGAAAGAAAGCAGGGAAATACATTTCTATACACACACTCTGTACACATTCCATTACACAGATGAATAAGAACTGTGTGTACAACTAAATGATTCTCCCTCTGTTGCCAGCAAATACAGCAACACTATTGCACCATAGAAAATAGACCTACAGTGTTGTGTGATAATAAGGGTAAAGGGAGATTACAGATAAACTTCATGGTCAATAAGACACAAAGATTAGGCAGATAAGATGAGATAGAATTGAGGTTTAATAGACTCGGAATAAGGGCATCTCACTTCCCCACTCTAGCAGATAGTAACTAAATGGAGCATTTTCAAACTGATAGAGATACAGAGGTCTCACGGAATATGGAAAGATGAAACACTCCACTCAGTCTCAGACATTAAAGGGCTGTGATGGCTACCTCTTGGGGACAGCGTAGATTGCCAAAGTTTGTCTGCATTCTCACATGTTTAGTTTATTATACAGTATTCATTGCATGGAGAGACCTGAAATTATTTCAGAGACAGCAATGATAAGAATAATGACTTTCTAAACGACTAGCACCACACTCCTAACTCATTTTCTGATAGTGGCGTTCCTGCTATATTTAGTTATGTACTGTTTAAAATCCTGTCACATTCACTGTGTGACCCACGCTTGTTGGTGCATTTCTATAGGGTCTGCTGACGAATTGGGTCGCAAGAATGTCTGCTGCTTCACCCTCTTATCAAGCCTCCTCTGGAGTTCAGATGGCCAATGACACTGCGGGGAGAGCGTCTGCATTTTATATCGCCAAAGAAAACAACACGGTCTGATTTACAATGGCGTGCTCATTAAAAATGATGCAAAAAAAAAAAAACAATCAAAAAGAAAAGAGATTCACACGAGAGGTGAAATCTCCCAATTATTTCATATCTGCCATTATAATCTTATCTACTATTATATCTACTGCTAATTGCAAAGATAAGCTTAAACAATTTATGTCGAAATAAAAAAATCTCTTCAAAATACGTTATAATCTTATTATTTTTCATTTTTGACTGATCAAAAAATAATGTAAAACTGTAGGTAACATGTCAAATCTGTTATGATTTGAATGTCTCAAATATCACTTTTCTAATCATTTTACTTGAATTTGTTTGGTTTGGGACATTTGGTCAGACATATTGATTAGGGCAATAGAATGTAATCATTAATTTATTTTCTTGTCTTCAGCCATTTATCTGAAACACTGGTTTACTCTGGAGCCTATTACAGTTTGGCTATGGGAGGAGACGGGGTACACCTTGAACAAGTCGCCAGTTAATCACAGGGCCACATAGAAAACCCACACACACACCTACGGTTCATTTATAGTAACCAGTCCACCTAAATTGCACATTTTTGGAGGTGGGAACCAAGAGAACCCAGAGAGAAGACAAAAACATCAATAAGTGCCTTGTGAAAAAAAGCAAGCCACAAATCTTTCTTACTTACACACCTATAATAATTGTTCTTCACATATAAATCTAACAACTGCTCTGTTCAGACATTCAAGTATTAATTCCAAGGGGTGGTTTCGATTGCTCCGATCATACGAGTACAAGGACTCCGATCGGGTCAAATTTAAGAGGATGTTTCAGGGACCTGCACCCTGTCAGAGGTTCCTCTCAGTGGAGGACAGTGTCCAGGTATCCCTGTACCCTCACAACCCTGTCATCCATACCTCCACCCTGAACTGTGTCATCCGTACTCAGCAGACTCTTACTCTAGCGACTAGAGAGAGAAATCTCAGCCCTGTTCAAACAGTGATGCAGCAGGAGCAGCCAATGCTAATAGAGACATTGGTGGCTGAATGCAGGCTTGATCACAGTAGCTCTTTTGTTCATGGTATGGCCTCTGTCTGATAGGGATCGGCCATGCGGAGTGCAGCTCAGGAGAGGGATATGGTAATACCCCCACTGAGTCTATAAAATGGGGTGATACTCTGCAACCATATGATGGACGGAGGATTAATGAGTCACAGAGGAAGGTGAGTAAGGAGGAGAGGAGTATGGACTGAGGTGGTGGGATAAAAATATCTTTCTGGAAAACCTCAGCGGAATGAAAGTGAAAATAAAATTTAAAAAAACAAAAAAAACCCCAACACACCAATGTGCCTCAAAAACTCACACTAAAAGAAAGAGCGCCAAACAAATGTGTGTGTGTGTGTGTGTGTGTGTGTGTGTGTGTGTGTGTGTGTGTGTGTGTGTGTGTGTGTGTGTGTGTGTGTGTATATATGTGCAAAACTGAACGACTGAATCCTGATTTCATGGCATGCTCTTTCAACAGTCCGCAATGTGGGGAGCTTGTGGCCGGGCTGTGATAGTGATACCTCACATTATCAGCAGACTCCACAGTGTGATGTGTGGATCACAAACCCAGCCTCCTCTATAGCTCTCTAATTAGAGGTGAGGTAATTGAATCTGACAGAACAAAGCGGCAGATCTCTATAAGCATGAAAATCATTTTTTGCTCCCACCTATACAGTTTTTCATCCAAAAAGGTCCATTGAAAACGTGTCCAAGCTGGCCTGGGGATAAAACGTGGCACCTGAGACTAAACATGAATGCATAATGCAGCCCTAAAATCCAACAGGGCCATGCAGCTCAACCCCTGCCAGCTCCGTCTCCCAGTGACTGGCCCTTTGTGCCAACGCTGATACCGGGCCTTCCTCACTTTCAGGTGGTCAACACACACACACACACACACACACACACACTCCGAAGAACTCTTCAAACTTCTGCGTGGGAGGAAATCGCAAGAAGCCGTAAAACTGCGAGCCAGGTAGGCTTGTATACACACACACTTGTGTTTACCTTTACAGCTGGAGGAAAGAAACTGAATAAACACTCGCTCTCCGGCAGAAAGAGTTTGGTCTCGCCTTGCAGGAAAACTTGAGAGAGAAAGAGGAGAAAGAGACGGGAAGAGAAAGTGGAGAGAGGCAATGAGAGACTGGGGGCCGAGCTTTCTCCTCAGCTCTAATGACCTCTGGGAAGCAGAGGGCTCCCTCCCTGCCTTGGAGGAGACGGAGTGTATATGTTACAGGGCTCAAGCCTCTAATTTAATCCTTGATCACTGTAATGAAATAGATAGCATTTACGAAACTCTTAATAGCTTAATATGCTAACCGGAAGCCTCAATGGAATTATTCATTCAATCAATTCTTTTTTGTTTGTTTTTCTTAAATCTGTGTAAATGTTGCAAAATAAAAAAGAAAGAAAGAAAGAAAGAAAGAAAGTTCCTCCCTGTGATCAAACTAAATGTGAAGCTGATGCTGTAACAGAAGTCAAAAGTAAATTACCCTTTTGTTTATTGTCTGTGGATGGCTTCTTGTGTGCGTGTGCGTGTGTGTGTGTGTATATGTGTGTGTGTGTGTGTGTAAGTGTGTGTGGAAAAGCTTCAGTACAGACTGATTTATTCTCAGAGCTGCAGTCTGTGACCAAGAATAAGCAACGGTATTGTTTAACTTGATTTTCCAGTTGCTAAGCAATGTAATTCTCATGATTAGAAATGGCTGCCTTCCTAAATTTGGGCACTTACAACCAACAGTCAACAAACTGCTCGAGAACTCAGCAGCAAAGCTCATCTGGAAATTGTGGTGAAAAGGAGGGGAAGGGTGGGCTCATCAGAGATGGGGGAGTGGTGGTGGTGGTGGTGGTGGTGGTGGTGGTGGGGGTATTCACATCCTCGTAGATGTGAACGTAAACAGTCTCCTGTCAGCCTGCAGCACCACAGATGACAAGACATCTAAATATATTACGTCACGCACTAAGATTGACCAGCCAAGTTTATATAACTGCACAATTACGATTGGAGATGATCAAGACCGGGACACGCCCATCAGCTGGCAGGAAGCGCGG